>NW_027475157.1:600000-889551 GCF_051020985.1 Nomia melanderi | reverse complement strand
CGTAGTTTCGTCATCCAAAATACGGAATTTCACTCAGATTAACCTGCATTTTAGTTGTTTTCATCAGTTTCAACTCGCGTACTTCCTTTTGGTTAAGCTTTTGCGTTTTTCTGCTCTTTTCGCCGTTTTCTGCCGTTTTAGTGGAGTTTTAGCGTGTTTTCGCTGTTTTACGTCGTTTTCTGCAGTTTTTGCGTGTTTTCGCTGTTTTACGCCGTTTTATGCAGTTTTTGCGTGTTTTCGCTGTTTTACGACGTTTTTTGCAGGTTTCCGTAGTTTCGTCATCCAAAATACGGAATTTCACTCAGATTAACCTGCATTTTAGTTGTTTTCATCAGTTTCAACTCGCGTACTTCCTTTTGGTTAAGCTTTTGCGTTTTTCTGCTCTTTTCGCCGTTTTCTGCCGTTTTAGTGGCGTTTTAGCGTGTTTTCGCTGTTTTACGTCGTTTTCTGCAGTTTTTGCGTGTTTTCGCTGTTTTACGCCGTTTTATGCCTGGATTTTTGCATGACTTTGGGTGACGGACACCGAAAATCTGTAAGTTTCTCGGCCCCTGGTGGTCCGATGTCGTTCCTGCTGCACAGATTCATGCGCAAGGGACTCCTACGGACAATACACTTTGATTTATTGCGCTATCTCTAATAGCACCCAAGATATCATCAGATATATATTGGATTTTCCCCTGACCCTGAGTGTCCGGCCCCATGAGACTGTGGTTTTCTCGGCCCCTGGTGGTCCGAGGTCGTTGCCGCTGCACAGATTCATGCGCTAGGGCCTCCCGCAGACAAAGCACTTCGGTTTATTGCGCTATCTCTAATAGCACCCCAGATATCACCAGATATATATTGCATTTTCCCCTGACCCTGAGTGTCCGGCCCCATGAGACGGTGGTTTTCTCGGCCCCTGGTGGTCCGAGGTCGTTCCCGCTGCCCTGATTCATGCGGCAGGGACACCTACAGACAATGCACATTGACTTATTGCGATATCTGTAATAGCACCCGAGATATCACCAGATATATATTGGATTTTCCCCTGACCCTTAGTGTCCGGCCCCATGAGACTGTGGTTTTCACGGCCCCTGGTGGTCCGAGGTCGTTCCCGCTGCACAGATTCATGCGCCAGGGCCTCCTACTGACAATGCACTTTGATTTATTGTGCTATCTGTAATAGCAACCGAGATATCACCAGATATATATTGGATTTTTCCCTGACACTGAGTGTCCGGCCCCATGAGACGGTGGTTTTCTCGGCCCCTGGTGGTCAGAGGTCGTTCCCAGTGCCCACATTCATGCGCCACGGCCTCCTACAGACAATGCACTTTGATTTATTGCGCTATCTGTAATAGCACCCGAGATATCACCAAATATATATTGGATTTTTCCCTGACCCTGAGTGTCCGGCCCCATGAGACGGTGGTTTTCTCGGCCCCTGGTGGTCCGAGGTCGTTCCCCCTGCACAGATCTATGAGCCAGGGCCTCCTACAGACAATGCACTTTGGATTATTGCGCTACCTGTAATAGCACCCGAGATATCACCAGATATATATTGGATTTTCCCCTGACCCTGAGTGTCCGGCCCCATGAGACTGTGGTTTTCACGGCCCCTGGTGGTCCGAGGTCGTTCCCAGTGCCCACATTCATGCGCCAGGGCATCCTACAGACAATGCACTTTGATTTATTGCGCTATCTGTATTAGCACCCGAGATATCACCAGATATATATTGGATTTTCACCTGACCCTGAGTATCCGGCCCCATGAGACTGTGGTTTTCTCGGCCCCTGGTGGTGCGTGGTCGATCCCGCTGCACAGATTCATGCGCCAGGGCCTCCTACAGACAATGCACTTTGATTTATTGCGCTACCTGTAATAGCACCCGAGATATCACCAGATATATATTGGATTTTCCCCTGACCCTGAGAGTCCGGCCCCATGAGACTGTGGTCTTCTCGGCCCCTGGTGGTCCCAGGTCGCTCCCGCTGCACAGATTCATGCGCCAGGGCCTCCTGCAGATAATTCACTTTGGTTTATTGCGCTATCTCTAATAGCACCCGAGATATCACCAGATATATATTGGATTTTCCCCTGACCCTTAGTGTCCGGTCCCATGAGACTGTGGTTTTCACGGCCCCTGGTGGTCCGAGGTCGTTCCCGCTGCACAGATTCATGCGCCAGGGCCTCCTACTGACAATGCACGTTGGTTTATTGGGCTATCTGTAATAGCACCCGAGATATCACCAGATATATATTGGATTTTTCGCTGACCCTGAGTGTCCGGCCCCATGAGACGGTGGTTTTCACGGCCCCTGGTGGTCCGAGGTCGTTCCCGCTGCACAGATTCATGCGCCAGGGCCTCCTACTGACAATGCACGTTGGTTTATTGGGCTATCTGTAATAGCACCCGAGATATCACCAGATATATGTTGGATTTTCCCCTGACCCTGAGTGTCCGGCCCCATGAGACGGTGGTTTTCACGGCCCCTGGTGGTCCGAGGTCGTTCCAGTGCCCACATTCATGCGCCAGGGCCTCCTACAGACAATGCACTTTGATTTATTGCGCTATCTGTAATAGCACCCGAGATACCACAAGATATATATTGGATTTTCCCCTGACCCTGAGTGTCCGGCCGCACGAGACTGTATTTTTTCGGCCCCTGGTGGTCCGAGGTCGCTCCCGCTGCACAGATTCATGCGCCAGGGCCTCCTGCAGATAATTCACTTTGGTTTATTGGGCAATCTGTAATAGCACCCGAAATATCACCAGATATATATTGGATTTTTCCCTGACCCTGAGTGTCCGGCCACATGAGACCGTGGTTGTCTCGGCCCCTGGTGGTCCGAGGTCGATCTCGCTGCACAGATTCATGCGCTAGGGCCTCCTACAGACAATGCACTTTGATTTATTGCGCTATCTGTAATAGCACCCGGGATATCACCAGATATATATTGGATTTTCCCCTGACCCTGAGTGCCCGGCCCCATGAGACCGTGGTTTTCACGGCCCCTGGTGTTCCGAGGTCGTTCCCGCTGCACAGATTCATGCGCCAGGGCCTCCTACAGACAATGCACTTTGGTTTATTGCGCTATCTGTAATAGCACCCGAGATATCACCAGATATATATTGGATTTTCACCTGACCCTGAGTATCCGGCCCCATGAGACTGTGGTTTTCTCGGCCCCTGGTGGTCCGAGGTCGCTCCCGCTGCTCAGATTCATGCGACAGGGCCTCGTGCAGATAATTCATTTTGGTTTATTGGGCTATCTGTAATAGCACCCGAGATATCACCAGATATATATTGGATTTTTCGCTGACCCTGAGTGTCCGGCCCCATGAGACGGTGGTTGTCTCGGCCCCTGGTGGTCCGAGGTCATTCCCTTTGCACTGATTCATGCGCCAGGGCCTCCTGCAGACAATGCACTTTGATTTATTGCGCTATCTGTAATAGCACCCGAGATATCACCAAATATATATTGGATTTTTCCCTGTCCCTGAGTGTCCGGCCCCATGAGACTATGGTTTTCTCGGCCCCTGGTGGTCCGAGGTCGTTCCCGCTGCACAGATTCATGCGCCAGGGCCTCCTACAGACAATGCACTTTGATTTATTGCGCTATCTCTAATAGCACCCGAGATATCACCAGATATATATTTTATTTTCACCTGACCCTGAGTATCCGGCCCCATGAGACTGTGGTTTTCTCGGACCCTGGTGGTGCGTGGTCGATCCCGCTGCCCAGATTCATGCGCTAGGTCCTCCTACAGACAATGCACTTTGGTTTATTGCGCTATCTGTAATAGCACCCGAGATATCACCAGATATATATTGGATTTTCCCTTGTCCCTGAGTGTCCGGCCCCATGAGACGGTGGTTTTCTCGGCCCCTGGTGGTCCGAGGTCGTTCCCCCTGGCCAGATTCATGCGCCAGGGCCTCCTACAGACAATGCACTTTGATTTATTGCGATATCTGTAATAGCACCCGAGATGTCACCAGATATATATTGGATTTTCCCTTGTCCCTGAGTGCCCGGCCCCGTGGGACGGTGGTTTTCTCGGCCCCTGGTGTTCCGTGGTCGTTCCCGCTGCACAGATTCATGCGCCACGGCCTCCTGCAAATAATTCACTTTGGTTTATTGCGCTATCTCTAATAGCACCAGAGATATCACCAGATATATATTGGATTTTCCCTGACCCTGAGTGTCTGGCCCCATGAGACTGTGGTTTTCTCGGCCCCTGGTGGTCCGAGGTCGTTCCCGCTGCACAGATTCATGCGCCAGGGCCTCTTACAGACAATGCACTTTGGTTTATTGGGCTATCTGTAATAGCACCCGAGATATCACCAGATATATATTGGATTTTTCCCTGAACCTGAGTGTCCGGCCCCATGAGACCGTGGTTGTCTCGGCCCCTGGTGGTCCGAGGTCGTTCCCGTTGCACAGATTCATGCGCCAGGGCCTCCTGCAGATAATTCACTTTGGCTTATTGCGCTATCTCTAATAGCACCAGAGATATCACCAGATATATATTGGATTTTCCCCTGACCCTGAGTGTCCGGCCCCATGAGACTTTGGTTTTCTCGGCCCCTGGTGGTCCGAGGTCGTTCCCGCTGCACAGATTCATGCGCCAGGGCCTCCTACAGACAATGCACTTTGATTTATTGCGCTATCTCTAATAGCACCCGAGATATCACCAGATATATATTGGATTTTCACCTGACCCTGAGTATCCGGCCCCATGAGACTGTGGTTTTCTCGGCCCCTGGTGGTGCGTGGTCGATCCCGCTGCACAGATTCATGCGCTAGGCTCTCCTACAGACAATGCACTTTGGTTTATTGCGCTATCTGTAATAGCACCCGAGATATCACCAGATATATATTGGATTTTCCCTTGTCCCTGAGTGTCCGGCCCCATGAGACGGTGGTTTTCTCGGCCCCTGGTGGTCCGAGGTCGATCCCGCTGCACAGATTCATGCGCCAGGGCCTCCTACAGACAATGCACTTTGATTTATTGCGCTATCTGTAATAGCACCCGAGATATCACCACATATATATTGGATTTTTCCCTGACCCTGAGTGTCCGGCCCCATGAGACGGTGGTTTTCTCGGCCTCTGGTGGTCCGAGATCGTTCCTCCTGCCCAGATCTATGAGCCAGGGCCTCCTACAGACAATGCACTTTGATTTATTGGGCTATCTGTAATAGCACCCGAGATATCAATAGATATATATTGGATTTTCCCCTGACCCTGAGTGTCCGGCCCCATGAGACTGTGGTTTTCTCGGCCCCTGGTGGTCCGAGGTCGCCCCCGCTGCACAGATTCATGCATCAGTGCCTCCTGCAGATAATTCACTCTGGTTTATTGCGCTATCTCTAATAGCACCAGAGATATCACCAGATATATATTGGATTTTCCCCTGACCCTGAGTGTCCGGCCCCATGAGACTGTGGTTTTCTCGGCCCCTGGTGGTCCGAGGTCGTTCCCGCTGCACAGATTCATGCGCCAGGGCCTCCTACAGACAATGCACTTTGATTTATTGCGCTATCTCTAATAGCACCCGAGATATCACCAGATATATATTGGATTTTTCCCTGAACCTGAGTGTCCGGCCCCATGAGACCGTGGTTGTCTCGGCCCCTGGTGGTCCGAGGTCGTTCCCGTTGCACAGATTCATGCGCCAGGGCCTCCTGCAGATAATTCACTTTGGCTTATTGCGCTATCTCTAATAGCACCCGAGATATCACCAGATATATATTGGATTTTCCCCTGACCCTGAGTGTCCGGCCCCATGAGATGGTGGTTTTCTCGGCCCCTGTTGTTCCGAGGTCGTTCCCGCTGCACAGATTCAGGCGCCAGGGCCGCCTGCAGATAACTCACTTGGTTTCTTGCGCTATCTCTAATAGCATCCGAGATATCACCAGATATATATTGGATTTTCCCCTGACCCTGAGTGTCCGGCCCCATGAGACGGTGGTTCTCTCGGCCCCTGGTGGTCCGAGGTCGTTCCCGCTGCACAGATTCATGCGCCAGTGCCTCCTACAGACAATGCACTTTGATTTATTTCGCTATCTGAAATAGGAACCGAGATATCACCAGATATATATTGGATTTTCCCCAGACCCTGAGTGTCCGGCCGCATGAGACTGTAGTTTTCTCGGCCCCTGGTTGTCCGAGGTCGTTCCCGCTGCACAGATTCATGCGCCAGGGCCTCCTACAGACAATGCACTTTGATTTATTGCGCTATCTGTAATAGCACCCGAGATATCACCACATATATATTGGATTTTTCCCTGACCCAGATTGTCCGGCCCCATGAGACGGTGGTTTTCTCTGCCCCTGGTGGTCCGAGGTCGTTCCCGCTTCACAGATTCATGCGCCAGGGCCTCCTACAGACAATGCACTTTGATTTATTGCTCTATCTGTAACAGCACCCGAGATATCACCAGATATATATTGGATATTTCCCTCACCCTGAGTGTCCAGCCCCATCAGACGGTGGTTTTCTCGGCTCCTGTTGGACCGAGGTCGTTCCCGCTGCACAGATTCATGCGCCTGGGCCTCCTGCAGATAATTCACTTTGATTTATTTCGCTATCTGTAATAGGACCCGAGATATCACCAGATATATATTGGATTTTCCCCAGACCCTGTGTGTTCGGCGCCATGTGACTGTAGTTTTCTCGGCCCCTGGTGGTCCGAGGTCGTTCCCGCTGCACAGATTCATGGGCCAGGGCCTCCTACAGACAATGCACTTTGATTTATTGCGCTATCAGTAATAGCACCCGAGATATCACCAGATATATATTGGATTTTTCCCTGACCCAGATTGTCCGGCCCCATGAGACGGTGGTTTTCTCTGCCCCTGGTGGTCCGAGGTCGTTCCCGCTGCACAGATTCATGCGCCAGGGCCTCCTACAAGTAATGCACTTTGATTTATTGCGCTATCTGTAATAGCACCCGAGATATCACCAGATATATATTGGATTTTTCCCTGACCCTGAGTGTCCGGCCCCATCAGACGGTGGTTTTCTCGGCCCCTGGTGGACCGAGGTCGTTCCCGCTGCACAGATTCATGCGCTAGGTCCTCCTACAGACAATGCACTTTGGTTTATTGCGCTATCTGTAATAGCACCCGAGATATCACCAGATATATATTGGATTTTCCCTTGTCCCTGAGTGTCCGGCCCCATGGAACGGTGGTTTTCTCGGCCCCTGGTGGTCCGAGGTCGTTCCCCCTGGCCAGATTCATGCGCCAGGGCCTCCTACAGACAATGCACTTTGATTTATTGCGCTATCTGTAATAGCACCCGAGATGTCACCAGATATATATTGGATTTTCCCTTGTCCCTGAGTGCCCGGCCCCGTGGGACGGTGGTTTTCTCGGCCCCTGGTGTTCCGTGGTCGTTCCCGCTGCACAGATTCATGCGCCACGGCCTCCTGCAAATAATTCACTTTGGTTTATTGCGCTATCTCTAATAGCACCAGAGATATCACCAGATATATATTGGATTTTCCCTGACCCTGAGTGTCTGGCCCCATGAGACTGTGGTTTTCTCGGCCCCTGGTGGTCCGAGGTCGTTCCCGCTGCACAGATTCATGCGCCAGGGCCTCTTACAGACAATGCACTTTGGTTTATTGGGCTATCTGTAATAGCACCCGAGATATCACCAGATATATATTGGATTTTTCCCTGAACCTGAGTGTCCGGCCCCATGAGACCGTGGTTGTCTCGGCCCCTGGTGGTCCGAGGTCGTTCCCGTTGCACAGATTCATGCGCCAGGGCCTCCTGCAGATAATTCACTTTGGCTTATTGCGCTATCTCTAATAGCACCAGAGATATCACCAGATATATATTGGATTTTCCCCTGACCCTGAGTGTCCGGCCCCAAGAGACTGTGGTTTTCTCGGCCCCTGGTGGTCCGAGGTCGTTCCCGCTGCACAGATTCATGCGCCAGGGCCTCCTACAGACAATGCACTTTGATTTATTGCGCTATCTCTAATAGCACCCGAGATATCACCAGATATATATTGGATTTTCACCTGACCCTGAGTATCCGGCCCCATGAGACTGTGGTTTTCTCGGCCCCTGGTGGTGCGTGGTCGATCCCCCTGCACAGATTCATGCGCCAGGGCCTCCTACAGACAATGCACTTTGATTTATTGCGCTATCTCTAATAGCACCCGAGATATCACCAGATATATATTGGATTTTCACCTGACCCTGAGTATCCGGCCCCATGAGACTGTGGTTTCCTCGGCCCCTGGTGGTGCGTGGTCGATCCCGCTGCACAGATTCATGCGCTAGGTCCTCCTACAGACAATGCACTTTGGTTTATTGCGCTATCTGTAATAGCACCCGAGATATCACCAGATATATATTGGATTTTCCCTTGTCCCTGAGTGTCCGGCCCCATGAGACGGTGGTTTTCTCGGCCCCTGGTGGTCCGAGGTCGTTCCCCCGGGCCAGATTCATGCGCCAGGGCCTCCTACAGACAATGCACTTTGATTTATTGCGCTATCTGTAATAGCACCCGAGATGTCACCAGATATATATTGGATTTTCCCTTGTCCCTGAGTGCCCGGCCCCGTGGGACGGTGGTTTTCTCGGCCCCTGGTGTTCCGTGGTCGTTCCCGCTGCACAGATTCATGCGCCACGGCCTCCTGCAAATAATTCACTTTGGTTTATTGCGCTATCTCTAATAGCACCAGAGATATCACCAGATATATATTGGATTTTCCCTGACCCTGAGTGTCTGGCCCCATGAGACTGTGGTTTTCTCGGCCCCTGGTGGTCCGAGGTCGTTCCCGCTGCACAGATTCATGCGCCAGGGCCTCCTACAGACAATGCACTTTGATTTATTGCGCTATCTCTAATAGCACCCGAGATATCACCAGATATATATTGGATTTTCACCTGACCCTGAGTATCCGGCCCCATGAGACTGTGGTTTTCTCGGCCCCTGGTGGTGCGTGGTCGATCCCGCTGCACAGATTCATGCGCTAGGTCCTCCTACAGACAATGCACTTTGGTTTATTGCGCTATCTGTAATAGCACCCGAGATATCACCAGATATATATTGGATTTTTCCCTGACCCTGAGTGTCCGGCCCCATGAGACGGTGGTTTTCTCGGCCCCTGGTGGTCCGAGATCGTTCCTCCTGCCCAGATCTATGAGCCAGGGCCTCCTACAGACAATGCACTTTGATTTATTGGGCTATCTGTAATAGCACCCGAGATATCAATAGATATATATTGGATTTTCCCCTGACCCTGAGTGTCCGGCCCCATGAGACTGTGGTTTTCTCGGCCCCTGGTGGTCCGAGGTCGCCCCCGCTGCACAGATTCATGCGCCAGGGCCTCCTGCAGATAATTCACTCTGGGTTATTGCGCTATCTCTAATAGCACCAGAGATATCACCAGATATATATTGGATTTTCCCCTGACCCTGAGTGTCCGGCCCCATGAGACTGTGGTTTTCTCGGCCCCTGGTGGTCCGAGGTCGTTCCCGCTGCACAGATTCATGCGCCAGGGCCTCCTACAGACAATGCACTTTGATTTATTGCGCTATCTCTAATAGCACCCGAGATATCACCAGATATATATTGGATTTTTCCCTGAACCTGAGTGTCCGGCCCCATGAGACCGTGGTTGTCTCGGCCCCTGGTGGTCCGAGGTCGTTCCCGTTGCACAGATTCATGCGCCAGGGCCTCCTGCAGATAATTCACTTTGGCTTATTGCGCTATCTCTAATAGCACCCGAGATATCACCAGATATATATTGGATTTTCCCTTGTCCCTGAGTGTCCGGCCCCATGAGACGGTGGTTTTCTCGGCCCCTGGTGGTCCGAGGTCGTTCCCCCTGGCCAGATTCATGCGCCAGGGCCTCCTACAGACAATGCACTTTGATTTATTGCGCTATCTGTAATAGCACCCGAGATGTCACCAGATATATATTGGATTTTCCCCTGACCCTGAGTGTCCGGCCCCATGAGACTTTGGTTTTCTCGGCCCCTGGTGGTCCGAGGTCGTTCCCGCTGCACAGATTCATGCGCCAGGGCCTCCTACAGACAATGCACTTTGATTTATTGCGCTATCTGTAATAGCACCCGAGATGTCACCAGATATATATTGGATTTTCCCTTGTCCCTGAGTGCCCGGCCCCGTGGGACGGTGGTTTTCTCGGCCCCTGGTGTTCCGTGGTCGTTCCCGCTGCACAGATTCATGCGCCACGGCCTCCTGCAAATAATTCACTTTGGTTTATTGCGCTATCTCTAATAGCACCAGAGATATCACCAGATATATATTGGATTTTCCCTGACCCTGAGTGTCTGGCCCCATGAGACTGTGGTTTTCTCGGCCCCTGGTGGTCCGAGGTCGTTCCCGCTGCACAGATTCATGCAGCAGGGCCTCTTACAGACAATGCACTTTGGTTTATTGGGCTATCTGTAATAGCACCCGAGATATCACCAGATATATATTGGATTTTCCCTGACCCTGAGTGTCTGGCCCCATGAGACTGTGGTTTTCTCGGCCCCTGGTGGTCCGAGGTCGTTCCCGCTGCACAGATTCATGCGCCAGGGCCTCTTACAGACAATGCACTTTGGTTTATTGGGCTATCTGTAATAGCACCCGAGATATCACCAGATATATATTGGATTTTTCCCTGAACCTGAGTGTCCGGCCCCATGAGACCGTGGTTGTCTCGGCCCCTGGTGGTCCGAGGTCGTTCCCGTTGCACAGATTCATGCGCCAGGGCCTCCTGCAGATAATTCACTTTGGCTTATTGCGCTATCTCTAATAGCACCAGAGATATCACCAGATATATATTGGATTTTCCCCTGACCCTGAGTGTCCGGCCCCATGAGACTGTGGTTTTCTCGGCCCCTGGTGGTCCGAGGTCGTTCCCGCTGCACAGATTCATGCGCCAGGGCCTCCTACAGACAATGCACTTTGATTTATTGCGCTATCTCTAATAGCACCCGAGATATCACCAGATATATATTGGATTTTCACCTGACCCTGAGTATCCGGCCCCATGAGACTGTGGATTTCTCGGCCCCTGGTGGTGCGTGGTCGATCCCGATGCACAGATTCATGCGCTAGGTCCTCCTACAGACAATGCACTTTGGTTTATTGCGCTATCTGTAATAGCACCCGAGATATCACCAGATATATATTGGATTTTCCCTTGTCCCTGAGTGTCCGGCCCCATGAGACGGTGGTTTTCTCGGACCCTGGTGGTCCGAGGTCGATCCCGCTGCACAGATTCATGCGCCAGGGCCTCCTACAGACAATGCACTTTGATTTATTGCGCTATCTGTAATAGCACCCGAGATATCACCAGATATATATTGGATTTTTCCCTGACCCTGAGTGTCCGGCCCCATGAGACGGTGGTTTTCTCGGCCCCTGGTGGTCCGAGATCGTTCCTCCTGCCCAGATCTATGAGCCAGGGCCTCCTACAGACAATGCACTTTGATTTATTGGGCTATCTGTAATAGCACCCGAGATATCAATAGATATATATTGGATTTTCCCCTGACCCTGAGTGTCCGGCCCCATGAGACTGTGGTTTTCTCGGCCCCTGGTGGTCCGAGGTCGCCCCCGCTGCACAGATTCATGCGCCAGGGCCTCCTGCAGATAATTCACTCTGGTTTATTGCGCTATCTCTAATAGCACCAGAGATATCACCAGATATATATTGGATTTTCCCCTGACCCTGAGTGTCCGGCCCCATGAGACTGTGGTTTTCTCGGCCCCTGGTGGTCCGAGGTCGTTCCCGCTGCACAGATTCATGCGCCAGGGCCTCCTACAGACAATGCACTTTGATTTATTGCGCTATCTCTAATAGCACCCGAGATATCACCAGATATATATTGGATTTTTCCCTGAACCTGAGTGTCCGGCCCCATGAGACCGTGGTTGTCTCGGCCCCTGGTGGTCCGAGGTCGTTCCCGTTGCACAGATTCATGCGCCAGGGCCTCCTGCAGATAATTCACTTTGGCTTATTGCGCTATCTCTAATAGCACCCGAGATATCACCAGATATATATTGGATTTTCCCTTGTCCCTGAGTGTCCGGCCCCATGAGACGGTGGTTTTCTCGGCCCCTGGTGGTCCGAGGTCGTTCCCCCTGGCCAGATTCATGCGCCAGGGCCTCCTACAGACAATGCACTTTGATTTATTGCGCTATCTGTAATAGCACCCGAGATGTCACCAGATATATATTGGATTTTCCCCTGACCCTGAGTGTCCGGCCCCATGAGACTTTGGTTTTCTCGGCCCCTGGTGGTCCGAGGTCGTTCCCGCTGCACAGATTCATGCGCCAGGGCCTCCTACAGACAATGCACTTTGATTTATTGCGCTATCTCTAATAGCACCCGAGATATCACCAGATATATATTGGATTTTCACCTGACCCTGAGTATCCGGCCCCATGAGACTGTGGTTTTCTCGGCCCCTGGTGGTGCGTGGTCGATCCCGCTGCACAGATTCATGCGCTAGGCTCTCCTACAGACAATGCACTTTGGTTTATTGCGCTATCTGTAATAGCACCCGAGATATCACCAGATATATATTGGATTTTCCCTTGTCCCTGAGTGTCCGGCCCCATGAGACGGTGGTTTTCTCGGCCCCTGGTGGTCCGAGGTCGATCCCGCTGCACAGATTCATGCGCCAGGGCCTCCTACAGACAATGCACTTTGATTTATTGCGCTATCTCTAATAGCACCCGAGATATCACCAGATATATATTGGATTTTCACCTGACCCTGAGTATCCGGCCCCATGAGACTGTGGTTTTCTCGGCCCCTGGTGGTGCGTGGTCGATCCCGCTGCACAGATTCATGCGCTAGGCTCTCCTACAGACAATGCACTTTGGTTTATTGCGCTATCTGTAATAGCACCCGAGATATCACCAGATATATATTGGATTTTCCCTGACCCTGAGTGTCTGGCCCCATGAGACTGTGGTTTTCTCGGCCCCTGGTGGTCCGACGTCGCCCCCGCTGCACAGATTCATGCATCAGTGCCTCCTGCAGATAATTCACTCTGGTTTATTGCGCTATCTCTAATAGCACCAGAGATATCACCAGATATATATTGGATTTTCCCCTGACCCTGAGTGTCCGGCCCCATGAGACTGTGGTTTTCTCGGCCCCTGGTGGTCCGAGGTCGTTCCCGCTGCACAGATTCATGCGCCAGGGCCTCCTACAGACAATGCACTTTGATTTATTGCGCTATCTCTAATAGCACCCGAGATATCACCAGATATATATTGGATTTTTCCCTGAACCTGAGTGTCCGGCCCCATGAGACCGTGGTTGTCTCGGCCCCTGGTGGTCCGAGGTCGTTCCCGCTGCACAGATTCATGCGCCAGGGCCTCCTGCAGATAATTCACTTTGGCTTATTGCGCTATCTCTAATAGCACCCGAGATATCACCAGATATATATTGGATTTTCCCCTGACCCTGAGTGTCCGGCCCCATGAGATGGTGGTTTTCTCGGCCCCTGTGGTTCCGAGGTCGTTCCCGCTGCACAGATTCAGGCGCCAGGGCCGCCTGCAGATAACTCACTTGGTTTCTTGCGCTATCTCTAATAGCATCCGAGATATCACCAGATATATATTGGATTTTCCCCTGACCCTGAGTGTCCGGCCCCATGAGACGGTGGTTCTCTCGGCCCCTGGTGGTCCGAGGTCGTTCCCGCTGCACAGATTCATGCGCCAGTGCCTCCTACAGACAATGCACTTTGATTTATTTCGCTATCTGAAATAGGAACCGAGATATCACCAGATATATATTGGATTTTCCCCAGACCCTGAGTGTCCGGCCGCATGAGACTGTAGTTTTCTCGGCCCCTGGTTGTCCGAGGTCGTTCCCGCTGCACAGATTCATGCGCCAGGGCCTCCTACAGACAATGCACTTTGATTTATTGCGCTATCTGTAATAGCACCCGAGATATCACCACATATATATTGGATTTTTCCCTGACCCAGATTGTCCGGCCCCATGAGACGGTGGTTTTCTCTGCCCCTGGTGGTCCGAGGTCGTTCCCGCTTCACAGATTCATGCGCCAGGGCCTCCTACAGACAATGCACTTTGATTTATTGCTCTATCTGTAACAGCACCCGAGATATCACCAGATATATATTGGATATTTCCCTCACCCTGAGTGTCCAGCCCCATCAGACGGTGGTTTTCTCGGCTCCTGTTGGACCGAGGTCGTTCCCGCTGCACAGATTCATGCGCCTGGGCCTCCTGCAGATAATTCACTTTGATTTATTTCGCTATCTGTAATAGGACCCGAGATATCACCAGATATATATTGGATTTTCCCCAGACCCTGTGTGTTCGGCGCCATGTGACTGTAGTTTTCTCGGCCCCTGGTGGTCCGAGGTCGTTCCCGCTGCACAGATTCATGGGCCAGGGCCTCCTACAGACAATGCACTTTGATTTATTGCGCTATCAGTAATAGCACCCGAGATATCACCAGATATATATTGGATTTTTCCCTGACCCAGATTGTCCGGCCCCATGAGACGGTGGTTTTCTCTGCCCCTGGTGGTCCGAGGTCGTTCCCGCTGCACAGATTCATGCGCCAGGGCCTCCTACAAGTAATGCACTTTGATTTATTGCGCTATCTGTAATAGCACCCGAGATATCACCAGATATATATTGGATTTTTCCCTGACCCTGAGTGTCCGGCCCCATCAGACGGTGGTTTTCTCGGCCCCTGGTGGACCGAGGTCGTTCCCGCTGCACAGATTCATGCGCCTGGGCCTCCTGCAGATAATTCACTTTGATTTATTTCGCTATCTCTAATAGCAGCCGAGATATCACCAGATATATATTGGATATTTCCCTCACCCTGAGTGTCCAGCCCCATCAGACGGTGGTTTTCTCGGCCCCTGGTGGACCGAGGTCGTTCCCGCTGCACAGATTCATGCGCCTGGGCCTCCTGCAGATAATTCACTTTGATTTATTTCGCTATCTGTAATAGGACCCGAGATATCACCAGATATATATTGGATTTTCCCCAAACCCTGTGTGTTCGGCGCCATGTGACTGTAGTTTTCTCGGCCCCTGGTGGTCCGAGGTCGTTCCCGCTGCACAGATTCATGCGCCAGGGCCTCCTACAGACAATGCACTTTGATTTATTGCGCTATCAGTAATAGCACCCGAGATATCACCAGATATATATTGGATTTTTCACTGACCCAGAGTGTCCGGCCCCATGAGACGGTGGTTTTCTCGGCCCCTGGTCGTCCGAGGTCGTTCCCGCTGCACAGATTCATGCGCCAGGGCCTCCTACAAGTAATGCACTTTGATTTATTGCGCTATCTGTAATAGCACCCGAGATATCACCAGATATATATTGGATTTTTCCCTGACCCTGAGTGTCCGGCCCCATCAGACGGTGGTTTTCTCGGCCCCTGGTGGACGAAGGTCGTTCCCGCTGCACAGATTCATGCGCTAGGTCCTCCTACAGACAATGCACTTTGGATTATTGCGCTATCTGTAATAGCACCCGAGATATCACCAGATATATATTGGATTTTCCCTTGTCCCTGAGTGTTCGGCCCCATGAGACGGTGGTTTTCTCGGCCCCTGGTGGTCCGAGGTCGTTCCCCCTGGCCAGATTCATGCGCCAGGGCCTCCTACAGACAATGCACTTTGATTTATTGCGCTATCTGTAATAGCACCCGAGATGTCACCAGATATATATTGGATTTTCCCTTGTCCCTGAGTGCCCGGCCCCGTGGGACGGTGGTTTTCTCGGCCCCTGGTGTTCCGTGGTCGTTCCCGCTGCACAGATTCATGCGCCACGGCCTCCTGCAAATAATTCACTTTGGTTTATTGCGCTATCTCTAATAGCACCAGAGATATCACCAGATATATATTGGATTTTCCCTGACCCTGAGTGTCTGGCCCCATGAGACTGTGGTTTTCTCGGCCCCTGGTGGTCCGAGGTCGTTCCCGCTGCACAGATTCATGCGCCAGGGCCTCTTACAGACAATGCACTTTGGTTTATTGGGCTATCTGTAATAGCACCCGAGATATCACCAGATATATATTGGATTTTTCCCTGAACCTGAGTGTCCGGCCCCATGAGACCGTGGTTGTCTCGGCCCCTGGTGGTCCGAGGTCGTTCCCGTTGCACAGATTCATGCGCCAGGGCCTCCTGCAGATAATTCACTTTGGCTTATTGCGCTATCTCTAATAGCACCCGAGATATCACCAGATATATATTGGATTTTCCCCTGACCCTGAGTGTCCGGCCCCATGAGATGGTGGTTTTCTCGGCCCCTGGTGTTCCGAGGTCGTTCCCGCTGCACAGATTCAGGCGCCAGGGCCTCCTGCAGATAACTCACTTGGTTTCTTGCGCTATCTCTAATAGCATCCGAGATATCACCAGATATATATTGGATTTTCCCCTGACCCTGAGTGTCCGGCCCCATGAGACGGTGGTTCTCTCGGCCCCTGGTGGTCCGAGGTCGTTCCCGCTGCACAGATTCATGCGCCAGTGCCTCCTACAGACAATGCACTTTGATTTATTTCGCTATCTGAAATAGGAACCGAGATATCACCAGATATATATCGGATTTTCCCCAGACCCTGAGTGTCCGGCCGCATGAGATTGTAGTTTTCTCGGCCCCTGGTGGTCCGAGGTCGTTCCCGCTGCACAGATTCATGCGCCAGGGCCTCCTACAGACAATGCACTTTGATTTATTGCGCTATCTGTAATAGCACCCGAGATATCACCACATATATATTGGATTTTTCCCTGACCCAGATTGTCCGGCCCCATGAGACGGTGGTTTTCTCTGCCCCTGGTGGTCCGAGGTCGTTCCCGCTTCACAGATTCATGCGCCAGGGCCTCCTACAGACAATGCACTTTGATTTATTGCTCTATCTGTAACAGCACCCGAGATATCACCAGATATATATTGGATATTTCCCTCACCCTGAGTGTCCAGCCCCATCAGACGGTGGTTTTCTCGGCTCCTGTTGGACCGAGGTCGTTCCCGCTGCACAGATTCATGCGCCTGGGCCTCCTGCAGATAATTCACTTTGATTTATTTCGCTATCTGTAATAGGACCCGAGATATCACCAGATATATATTGGATTTTCCCCAGACCCTGTGTGTTCGGCGCCATGTGACTGTAGTTTTCTCGGCCCCTGGTGGTCCGAGGTCGTTCCCGCTGCACAGATTCATGCGCCAGGGCCTCCTACAGACAATGCACTTTGATTTGTTGCGCTATCAGTAATAGCACCCGAGATATCACCAGATATATATTCGATTTTTAACTGACCCAGAGTGTCCGGCCCCATGAGACGGTGGTTTTCTCGGCCCCTGGCGGTCCGAGGTCGTTCCCGCTGCACAGATGCATGCGCCAGGGCCTCCTGCAGATAATTCACTTTGGTTTATTGCGCTATCTCTAATAGCAGCCGAGATATCACCAGATATATATTGGATTTTCCCCTGACCCTGAGTGTCCGGCCCCATGAGACTGTGGTTTTCTCGGCCCCTGGTCGTCCGAGGTCGTTCCCGCTGCACAGATTCATGCGCCAGGGCCTCCTACAAGTAATGCACTTTGATTTATTGCGCTATCTGTAATAGCACCCGAGATATCACCAGATATATATTGGATTTTTCCCTGACCCTGAGTGTCCGGCCCAATCAGACGGTGGTTTTCTCGGCCCCTGGTGGACCGAGGTCGTTCCCGCTGCACAGATTCATGCGCCTGGGCCTCCTGCAGATAATTCACTTTGATTTATTTCGCTATCTGTAATAGGACCCGAGATATCACCAGATATATATTGGATATTTCCCTCACCCTGAGTGTCCAGCCCCATCAGACGGTGGTTTTCTCGGCCCCTTGTGGACCGAGGTCGTTCCCGCTGCACAGATTCATGCGCCTGGGCCTCCTGCAGATAATTCACTTTGATTTATTTCGCTATCTGTAATAGGACCCGAGATATCACCAGATATATATTGGATTTTCCCCAGACCCTGTGTGTTCGGCGCCATGTGACTGTAGTTTTCTCGGCCCCTGGTGGTCCGAGGTCGTTCCCGCTGCACAGATTCATGCGCCAGGGCCTCCTACAAGTAATGCACTTTGATTTATTGCGCTATCTGTAATAGCACCCGAGATATCACCAGATATATATTGGATTTTTCCCTGACCCTGAGAGTCCGGCCCCATCAGACGGTGGTTTTCTCGGCCCCTGGTGGACCGAGGTCGTTCCCGCTGCACAGATTCATGCGCCTGGGCCTCCTGCAGATAATTCACTTTGGTTTATTGCGCTATCTCTAATAGCAGCCGAGATATCACCAGATATATATTGGATATTTCCCTCACCCTGAGTGTCCAGCCCCATCAGACGGTGGTTTTCTCGGCCCCTGGTGAACCGAGGTCGTTCCCGCTGCACAGATTCATGCGCCTGGGCCTCCTGCAGATAATTCACTTTGATTTATTTCGCTATCTGTAATAGGACCCGAGATATCACCAGATATATATTGGATTTTCCCCAGACGCTGTGTGTTCGGCGCCATGTGACTGTAGTTTTCTCGGCCCCTGGTGGTCCGAGGTCGTTCCCGCTGCACAGATTCATGCGCCAGGGCCTCCTACAGACAATGCACTTTGATTTATTGCGCTATCAGTAATAGCACCCGAGATATCACCAGATATATATTGGATTTTTCACTGACCCAGAGTGTCCGGCCCCATGAGACGGTGGTTTTCTCGGCCCCTGGCGGTCCGAGGTCGTTCCCGCTGCACAGATGCATGCGCCAGGGCCTCCTGCAGATAATTCACTTTGGTTTATTGCGCTATCTCTAATAGCAGCCGAGATATCACCAGATATATATTGGATTTTCCCCTGACCCTGAGTGTCCGGCCCCATGAGACTGTGGTTTTCTCGGCCCCTGGTCGTCCGAGGTCGTTCCCGCTGCACAGATTCATGCGCCAGGGCCTCCTACAAGTAATGCACTTTGATTTATTGCGCTATCTGTAATAGCACCCGAGATATCACCAGATATATATTGGATTTTTCCCTGACCCTGAGTGTCCGGCCCCATCAGACGGTGGTTTTCTCGGCCCCTGGTGGACCGAGGTCGTTCCCGCTGCACAGATTCATGCGCCTGGGCCTCCTGCAGATAATTCACTTTGATTTATTTCGCTATCTGTAATAGGACCCGAGATATCACCAGATATATATTGGATATTTCCCTCACCCTGAGTGTCCAGCCCCATCAGACGGTGGTTTTCTTGGCCCCTGGTGGACCGAGGTCGTTCCCGCTGCACAGATTCATGCGCCTGGGCCTCCTGCAGATAATTCACTTTGATTTATTTCGCTATCTGTAATAGGACCCGAGATATCACCAGATATATATTGGATTTTTCACTGACCCTGTGTGTTCGGCGCCATGTGACTGTAGTTTTCTCGGCCCCTAGTGGTCCGAGGTCGTTCCCGCTGCACAGATTCATGCGCCAGGGCCTCCTACAGACAACGCACTTTGATTTATTGCGCTATCTGTAATAGCACCCGAGATATCACCAGATATATATTGGATTTTCCCCTGACCCTGAGTGTCCGGCCCCATGAGACGGTGGTTTTCTCGGACCCTGGTGGTCCGAGGTCGTTCCCGCTGCACAGATGCATGCGACAGGGCCTCCTACAGACAACGCACTTTGATTTGTTGCGCTATCTGTAATAGCACCCGAGATATCACCAGTTATATATTGGATTTTCCCCTGACCCTGAGTGTCCGGCCCCATGAGACGGTGGTTTTCTCGGCCCCTGGTGGTCCTAGGTCGTTCCCGCTGCACAGGTGCATGCGCCAGGGCCTCTTGCAGATAAGTCCCTTTGGCTTATTGCGCTATCTCTAATAGCACCCGAGATATCACCAGATATATATTGGATTTTTCACTGACCCAGAGTGTCCGGCCCCATGAGACGGTGGTTTTCTCGGACCCTGGGGGTCCGAGGTCGTTCCCGCTGCACAGATGCATGCGCCAGGGCCTCCTGCAGATAATTCACTTTGGTTTATTGCGCTATCTCTAATAGCACCCGAGATATCACCAGATATATATTGGATTTTCCCCTGACCCTGAGTGTCCGGCCCCATGAGACTGTGGTTTTCTCGGCCCCTGATGGTCCGAGGTCGTTCCCGCTGCACAGATTCATGCGCCAGGGCCTCCTACAGACAATGCACTTTGATTTATTGCGCTATCTGTAATAGCACCCGAGATATCACCAGATATATATTGGATATTTCCCTCACCCAGAGTGTCCAGCCCCATGAGACGGTGGTTTTCTTGGCCCTGGTGGACCGAGGTCGTTCCCGCTGCACAGATTCATGCGCCAGGGCCTTCTGCAGATAACTCACTTTGGTTTATTGCGCTATCTCTAATAGCACCCGAGATATCACCAGATATATATTGGATTTTTCCCTGACCCTGAGTGTCCGGCCCCATGAGACGGTGGTTTTCTCGGCTCCTGGTGGTCCGAGGTCGTTCCCGCTGCACAGATGCATGCGCCAGGGCCTCCTGCAGATAACTCCCTTTGGCTTATTGCGCTATCTCTAATAGCACCCGAGATATCACCACATATATATTGGATTTTTCCCTGACCCAGAGTGTCCGGCCCCATGAGACGGTGGTTCTCTCGGCCCCTGGTGGTCCGAGGTCGTTCCCGCTGCACAGATTCATGCGACAGTGCCTCCTACAGACAATGCACTTTGATTTATTTCGCTATCTGAAATAGGAACCGAGATATCACCAGATATATATTGGATATTTCCCTCACCCTGAGTGTCCAGCCCCATCAGACGGTGGTTTTCTCGGCTCCTGTTGGACCGAGGTCGTTCCCGCTGCACAGATTCATGCGCCTGGGCCTCCTGCAGATAATTCACTTTGATTTATTTCGCTATCTGTAATAGGACCCGAGATATCACCAGATATATATTGGATTTTCCCCAGACCCTGTGTGTTCGGCGCCATGTGACTGTAGTTTTCTCGGCCCCTGGTGGTCCGAGGTCGTTCCCGCTGCACAGATTCATGCGCCAGGGCCTCCTACAGACAATGCACTTTGATTTATTGCGCTATCAGTAATAGCACCCGAGATATCACCAGATATATATTGGATTTTTCACTGACCCAGAGTGTCCGGCCCCATGAGACGGTGGTTTTCTCGGCCCCTGGCGGTCCGAGGTCGTTCCCGCTGCACAGATGCATGCGCCAGGGCCTCCTGCAGATAATTCACTTTGGTTTATTGCGCTATCTCTAATAGCAGCCGAGATATCACCAGATATATATTGGATTTTCCCCTGACCCTGAGTGTCCGGCCCCATGAGACTGTGGTTTTCTCGGCCCCTGGTCGTCCGAGGTCGTTCCCGCTGCACAGATTCATGCGCCAGGGCCTCCTACAAGTAATGCACTTTGATTTATTGCGCTATCTGTAATAGCACCCGAGATATCACCAGATATATATTGGATTTTTCCCTGACCCTGAGTGTCCGGCCCCATCAGACGGTGGTTTTCTCGGCCCCTGGTGGACCGAGGTCGTTCCCGCTGCACAGATTCATGGGCCTGGGCCTCCTGCAGATAATTCACTTTGATTTATTTCGCTATCTGTAATAGGACCCGAGATATCACCAGATATATATTGGATATTTCCCTCACCCTGAGTGTCCAGCCCCATCAGACGGTGGTTTTCTCGGCCCCTTGTGGACCGAGGTCGTTCCCGCTGCACAGATTCATGCGCCTGGGCCTCCTGCAGATAATTCACTTTGATTTATTTCGCTATCTGTAATAGGACCCGAGATATCACCAGATATATATTGGATTTTCCCCAGACCCTGTGTGTTCGGCGCCATGTGACTGTAGTTTTCTCGGCCCCTGGTGGTCCGAGGTCGTTCCCGCTGCACAGATTCATGCGCCGGGGCCTCCTACAAGTAATGCACTTTGATTTATTGCGCTATCTGTAATAGCACCCGAGATATCACCAGATATATATTGGATTTTTCCCTGACCCTGAGAGTCCGGCCCCATCAGACGGTGGTTTTCTCGGCCCCTGGTGGACCGAGGTCGTTCCCGCTGCACAGATTCATGCGCCTGGGCCTCCTGCAGATAATTCACTTTGGTTTATTGCGCTATCTCTAATAGCAGCCGAGATATCACCAGATATATATTGGATTTTCCCCTGACCCTGAGTGTCCGGCCCCATGAGACTGTGGTTTCCTCGGCCCCTGGTCGTCCGAGGTCGTTCCCGCTGCACAGATGCATGCGCCAGGGCCTCCTACAAGTAATGCACTTTGATTTATTGCGCTATCTGTAATAGCACCCGAGATATCACCAGATATATATTGGATTTTTCCCTGACCCTGAGTGTCCGGCCCCATCAGACGGTGGTTTTCTCGGCCTCTGGTGGACCGAGGTCGTTCCCGCTGCACAGATTCATGCGCCTGGGTCTCCTGCAGATAATTCACTTTGATTTATTTCGCTATCTGTAATAGGACCCGAGATATCACCAGATATATATTGGATATTTCCCTCACCCTGAGTGTCCAGCCCCATCAGACGGTGGTTTCCTCGGCCCCTGGTGGACCGAGGTCGTTCCCGCTGCACAGATTCATGCGCCTGGGCCTCCTGCAGATAATTCACTTTGATTTATTTCGCTATCTGTAATAGGACCCGAGATATCACCAGATATATATTGGATTTTTCACTGACCCTGTGTGTTCGGCGCCATGTGACTGTAGTTTTCTCGGCCCCTAGTGGTCCGAGGTCGTTCCCGCTGCACAGATTCATGCGACAGGGCCTCCTACAGACAACGCACTTTGATTTGTTGCGCTATCTGTAATAGCACCCGAGATATCACCAGTTATATATTGGATTTTCCCCTGACCCTGAGTGTCCGGCCCCATGAGACGGTGGTTTTCTCGGCCCCTGGTGGTCCTAGGTCGTTCCCGCTGCACAGGTGCATGCGCCAGGGCCTCTTGCAGATAAGTCCCTTTGGCTTATTGCGCTATCTCTAATAGCACCCGAGATATCACCAGATATATATTGGATTTTTCACTGACCCAGAGTGTCCGGCCCCATGAGACGGTGGTTTTCTCGGACCCTGGGGGTCCGAGGTCGTTCCCGCTGCACAGATGCATGCGCCAGGGCCTCCTGCAGATAATTCACTTTGGTTTATTGCGCTATCTCTAATAGCACCCGAGATATCACCAGATATATATTGGATTTTCCCCTGACCCTGAGTGTCCGGCCCCATGAGACTGTGGTTTTCTCGGCCCCTGGTCGTCCGAGGTCGTTCCCGCTGCACAGATTCATGCGCCAGGGCCTCCTACAAGTAATGCACTTTGATTTATTGCGCTATCTGTAATAGCACCCGAGATATCACCAGATATATATTGGATTTTTCCCTGACCCTGAGTGTCCGGCCCCATGAGACTGTAGTTTTCTCGGTCCCTGATGGTCCGAGGTCGTTCCCGCTGCACAGATTCATGCGCCAGGGCCTCCTACAGACAATGCACTTTGATTTATTGCGCTATCTGTAATAGCACCCGAGATATCACCAGATATATATTGGATATTTCCCTCACCCTGAGTGTCCAGCCCCATGAGACGGTGGTTTTCTTGGCCCTGGTGGACCGAGGTCGTTCCCGCTGCACAGATTCATGCGCCAGGGCCTTCTGCAGATAACTCACTTTGGTTTATTGCGCTATCTCTAATAGCACCCGAGATATCACCAGATATATATTGGATTTTTCCCTGACCCTGAGTGTCCGGCCCCATGAGACGGTGGTTTTCTCGGCTCCTGGTGGTCCGAGGTCGTTCCCGCTGCACAGATGCATGCGCCAGGGCCTCCTGCAGATAACTCCCTTTGGCTTATTGCGCTATCTCTAATAGCACCCGAGATATCACCACATATATATTGGATTTTTCCCTGACCCAGAGTGTCCGGCCCCATGAGACGGTGGTTTTCTCGGCCCCTGGAGGTCCGAGGTCGTTCCCGCTGCACAGATTCATGCGCCAGGGCCTCCTACAGACAATGCACTTTGATTTATTGCGCTATCTGTAATAGCACCCGAGATATCACCACATATATATTGGATTTTTCCCTGACCCAGAGTGTCCGGCCCCATGAGACGGTGGTTTTCTCGGCTCCTGGTGATCCGAGGTCGTTCCCGCTGCACAGATGCATGCGCCAGGGCCTCCTGCAGATAATTCCCTTTGGCTTATTGCGCTATCTCTAATAGCACCCGAGATATCACCACATATATATTGGATTTTTCCCTGACCCAGAGTGTCCGGCCCCATGAGACTGAAGTTTTCTCGGCCCCTGGTGGTCCGAGGTCGTTCCCGCTGCACAGATTCATGCGCTAGGGCCTCCTACAGACAATGCACTTTGATTTATTGCGCTATCTCTAATAGCACCCGAGATATCACCAGATATATATTGGATTTTTACATGACCTTGGGTGACGGATTCCGAATATCTGTAATTTTCTCGGCCACTGGTGGTCCGAGGTCGTTCCTGCGGCACAGATTCATTCGCCAGTGCCCCCTACAGACAATGCACTTTGATTTATTGCGCTATCTGTAATAGCACCCGAGATATCACCAGATATATATTGGATTTTCCCCTGACCCTGAGTGTCCGGCCCCATGAGACTGTGGTTTTCGCGGCCCCTAGTGGTCCGAGGTCGTTCCCGCTGCACAGATTCATGCGCCAGGGCCTCCTACAGACAACGCACTTTGATTTATTGCGCTATCTGTAATAGCACCCGAGATATCACCAGATATATATTGGATTTTTCCCTGACCCTGAGTGTCCGGCCCCATGAGACTGTAGTTTTCTCGGCCCCTGATGGTCCGAGGTCGTTCCCGCTGCACAGATTCATGGGCCAGGGCCTCCTACAGACAATGCACTTTGATTTATTGCGCTATCTGTAATAGCACCCGAGATATCACCAGATATATATTGGATATTTCCCTCACCCTGAGTGTCCAGCCCCATGAGACGGTGGTTTTCTTGGCCCTGGTGGACCGAGGTCGTTCCCGCTGCACAGATTCATGCGCCAGGGCCTTCTGCAGATAATTCCCTTTGGCTTATTGCGCTATCTCTAATAGCACCCGAGATATCACCACATATATATTGGATTTTTCCCTGACCCAGAGTGTCCGGCCCCATGAGACTGAAGTTTTCTCGGCCCCTGGTGGTCCGAGGTCGTTCCCGCTGCACAGATGCATGCGCCAGGGCCTCCTGCAGATAATTCCCTTTGGCTTATTGCGCTCTCTCTAATAGCACCCGAGATATCACCACATATATATTGGATTTTTCCCTGACCCAGAGTGTCCGGCCCCATGAGACTGAAGTTTTCTCGGCCCCTGGTGGTCCGAGGTCGTTCCCGCTGCACAGATTCATGCGCTAGGGCCTCCTACAGACAATGCACTTTGATTTATTGCGCTATCTCTAATAGCACCCGAGATATCACCAGATATATATTGGATTTTTACATGACCTTGGGTGACGGATTCCGAATATCTGTAATTTTCTCGGCCACTGGTGGTCCGAGGTCGTTCCTGCGGCACAGATTCATTCGCCAGTGCCTCCTACAGACAATGCACTTTGATTTATTGCGCTATCTGTAATAGCACCCGAGATATCACCAGATATATATTGGATTTTCCCCTGACCCTGAGTGTCCGGTCCCATGAGACTGTGGTTTTCGAGGCCCCTAGTGGTCCGAGGTCGTTCCCGCTGCACAGATTCATGCGCCAGGGCCTCCTACAGACAACGCACTTTGATTTATTGCGCTATCTGTAATAGCACCCGAGATATCACCAGATATATATTGGATTTTCCCCTGACCCAGAGTGTCCGGCCCCATGAGACGGTGGTTTTCTCGGACCCTGGGGGTCCGAGGTCGTTCCCGCTGCACAGATGCATGCGCCAGGGCCTCCTGCAGATAATTCACTTTGATTTATTGCGCTATCAGTAATAGCACCCGAGATATCACCAGATATATATTGGATATTTCCCTCACCCTGAGTGTCCAGCCCCATGAGACGGTGGTTTTCTTGGCCCTGGTGGACCGAGGTCGTTCCCGCTGCACAGATTCATGCGCCAGGGCCTTCTGCAGATAACTCACTTTGGTTTTAATGCGCTATCTCTAATAGCACCCGAGATATCACCAGATATATATTGGATTTTTCCCTGTCCCTGAGTGTCCGGCCCCATGAGACGGTGGTTTTCTCGGCTCCTGGTGATCCGAGGTCGTTCCCGCTGCACAGATGCATGCGCCAGGGCCTCCTGCAGATAATTCCCTTTGGCTTATTGCGCTATCTCTAATAGCACCCGAGATATCACCACATATATATTGGATTTTTCCCTGACCCAGAGTGTCCGGCCCCATGAGACTGAAGTTTTCTCGGCCCCTGGTGGTCCGAGGTCGTTCCCGCTGCACAGATTCATGCGCTAGGGCCTCCTACAGACAATGCACTTTGATTTATTGCGCTATCTCTAATAGCACCCGAGATATCACCAGATATATATTGGATTTTTACATGACCTTGGGTGACGGATTCCGAATATCTGTAATTTTCTCGGCCACTGGTGGTCCGAGGTCGTTCCTGCGGCACAGATTCATTCGCCAGTGCCCCCTACAGACAATGCACTTTGATTTATTGCGCTATCTGTAATAGCACCCGAGATATCACCAGATATATATTGGATTTTCCCCTGACCCTGAGTGTCCGGCCCCATGAGACTGTGGTTTTCGCGGCCCCTAGTGGTCCGAGGTCGTTCCCGCTGCACAGATTCATGCGCCAGGGCCTCCTACAGACAACGCACTTTGATTTATTGCGCTATCTGTAATAGCACCCGAGATATCACCAGATATATATTGGATTTTTCCCTGACCCTGAGTGTCCGGCCCCATGAGACTGTAGTTTTCTCGGCCCCTGATGGTCCGAGGTCGTTCCCGCTGCACAGATTCATGCGCCAGGGCCTCCTACAGACAATGCACTTTGATTTATTGCGCTATCTGTAATAGCACCCGAGATATCACCAGATATATATTGGATATTTCCCTCACCCTGAGTGTCCAGCCCCATGAGACGGTGGTTTTCTTGGCCCTGGTGGACCGAGGTCGTTCCCGCTGCACAGATTCATGCGCCAGGGCCTTCTGCAGATAATTCCCTTTGGCTTATTGCGCTATCTCTAATAGCACCCGAGATATCACCACATATATATTGGATTTTTCCCTGACCCAGAGTGTCCGGCCCCATGAGACTGAAGTTTTCTCGGCCCCTGGTGGTCCGAGGTCGTTCCCGCTGCACAGATGCATGCGCCAGGGCCTCCTGCAGATAATTCCCTTTGGCTTATTGCGCTATCTCTAATAGCACCCGAGATATCACCACATATATATTGGATTTTTCCCTGACCCAGAGTGTCCGGCCCCATGAGACTGAAGTTTTCTCGGCCCCTGGTGGTCCGAGGTCGTTCCCGCTGCACAGATTCATGCGCTAGGGCCTCCTACAGACAATGCACTTTGATTTATTGCGCTATCTCTAATAGCACCCGAGATATCACCAGATATATATTGGATTTTTACATGACCTTGGGTGACGGATTCCGAATATCTGTAATTTTCTCGGCCACTGGTGGTCCGAGGTCGTTCCTGCGGCACAGATTCATTCGCCAGTGCCTCCTACAGACAATGCACTTTGATTTATTGCGCTATCTGTAATAGCACCCGAGATATCACCAGATATATATTGGATTTTCCCCTGACCCTGAGTGTCCGGTCCCATGAGACTGTGGTTTTCGCGGCCCCTAGTGGTCCGAGGTCGTTCCCGCTGCACAGATTCATGCGCCAGGGCCTCCTACAGACAACGCACTTTGATTTATTGCGCTATCTGTAATAGCACCCGAGATATCACCAGATATATATTGGATTTTCCCCTGACCCAGAGTGTCCGGCCCCATGAGACGGTGGTTTTCTCGGACCCTGGGGGTCCGAGGTCGTTCCCGCTGCACAGATGCATGCGCCAGGGCCTCCTGCAGATAATTCACTTTGGTTTATTGCGCTATCTCTAATAGCACCCGAGATATCACCAGATATATATTGGATTTTCCCCTGACCCTGAGTGTCCGGCCCCATGAGACTGTGGTTTTCTCGGCCCCTGGTCGTCCGAGGTCGTTCCCGCTGCACAGATGCATGCGCCAGGGCCTCCTGCAGATAATTCACTTTGGTTTATTGCGCTATCTCTAATAGCACCCGAGATATCACCAGATATATATTGGATTTTCCCCTGACCCTGAGTGTCCGGCCCCATGAGACTGTGGTTTTCTCGGCCCCTGGTCGTCCGAGGTCGTTCCCGCTGCACAGATTCATGCGCCAGGGCCTCCTACAAGTAATGCACTTTGATTTATTGCGCTATCTGTAATAGCACCCGAGATATCACCAGATATATATTGGATTTTTCCCTGACCCTGAGTGTCCGGCCCCATGAGACTGTAGTTTTCTCGGCCCCTGATGGTCCGAGGTCGTTCCCGCTGCACAGATTCATGCGCCAGGGCCTCCTACAGACAATGCACTTTGATTTATTGCGCTATCTGTAATAGCACCCGAGATATCACCCGATATATATTGGATATTTCCCTCACCCTGAGTGTCCAGCCCCATGAGACGGTGGTTTTCTTGGCCCTGGTGGACCGAGGTCGTTCCCGCTGCACAGATTCATGCGCCAGGGCCTTCTGCAGATAACTCACTTTGGTTTATTGCGCTATCTCTAATAGCACCCGAGATATCACCAGATATATATTGGATTTTTCCCTGACCCTGAGTGTCCGGCCCCATGAGACGGTGGTTTTCTCGGCTCCTGGTGGTCCGAGGTCGTTCCCGCTGCACAGATGCATGCGCCAGGGCCTCCTGCAGATAACTCCCTTTGGCTTATTGCGCTATCTCTAATAGCACCCGAGATATCACCACATATATATTGGATTTTTCCCTGACCCAGAGTGTCCGGCCCCATGAGACGGTGGTTCTCTCGGCCCCTGGTGGTCCGAGGTCGTTCCCGCTGCACAGATTCATGCGCCAGTGCCTCCTACAGACAATGCACTTTGATTTATTTCGCTATCTGAAATAGGAACCGAGATATCACCAGATATATATTGGATTTTCCCCAGACCCTGAGTGTCCGGCCGCATGAGACTGTAGTTTTCTCGGCCCCTGGTGGTCCGAGGTCGTTCCCGCTGCACAGATTCATGCGCCAGGGCCTCCTACAAGTAATGCACTTTGATTTATTGCGCTATCTGTAATAGCACCCGAGATATCACCACATATATATTGGATTTTCCCCAGACCCTGAGTGTCCGGCCGCATGAGACGGTGGTTTTCTCTGCCCCTGGTGGTCCGAGGTTGTTCCCGCATCACAGATTCATGCGCCAGGGCCTCCTACAGACAATGCACTTTGATTTATTGCTCTATCTGTAACAGCACCCGAGATATCACCAGATATATATTGGATATTTCCCTCACCCTGAGTGTCCAGCCCCATCAGACGGTGGTTTTCTCGGCTCCTGTTGGACCGAGGTCGTTCCCGCTGCACAGATTCATGCGCCTGGGCCTCCTGCAGATAATTCACTTTGATTTATTTCGCTATCTGTAATAGGACCCGAGATATCACCAGATATATATTGGATTTTCCCCAGACCCTGTGTGTTCGGCGCCATGTGACTGTAGTTTTCTCGGCCCCTGGTGGTCCGAGGTCGTTCCCGCTGCACAGATTCATGCGCCAGGGCCTCCTACAGACAATGCACTTTGATTTATTGCGCTATCAGTAATAGCACCCGAGATATCACCAGATATATATTGGATTTTTCACTGACCCAGAGTGTCCGGCCCCATGAGACGGTGGTTTTCTCGGCCCCTGGCGGTCCGAGGTCGTTCCCGCTGCACAGATGCATGCGCCAGGGCCTCCTGCAGATAATTCACTTTGGTTTATTTCGCTATCTCTAATAGCAGCCGAGATATCACCAGATATATATTGGATTTTCCCCTGACCCTGAGTGTCCGGCCCCATGAGACTGTGGTTTTCTCGGCCCCTGGTCGTCCGAGGTCGTTCCCGCTGCACAGATTCATGCGCCAGGGCCTCCTACAAGTAATGCACTTTGATTTATTGCGCTATCTGTAATAGCACCCGAGATATCACCAGATATATATTGGATTTTTCCCTGACCCTGAGTGTCCGGCCCCATCAGACGGTGGTTTTCTCGGCCCCTGGTGGACCGAGGTCGTTCCCGCTGCACAGATTCATGCGCCTGGGCCTCCTGCAGATAATTCACTTTGATTTATTTCGCTATCTGTAATAGGACCCGAGATATCACCAGATATATATTGGATATTTCGCTCACCCTGAGTGTCCAGCCCCATCAGACGGTGGTTTTCTCGGCCCCTTGTGGACCGAGGTCGTTCCCGCTGCACAGATTCATGCGCCTGGGCCTCCTGCAGATAATTCACTTTGATTTATTTCGCTATCTGTAATAGGACCCGAGATATCACCAGATATATATTGGATTTTCCCCAGACCCTGTGTGTTCGGCGCCATGTGACTGTAGTTTTCTCGGCCCCTGGTGGTCCGAGGTCGTTCCCGCTGCACAGATTCATGCGCCAGGGCCTCCTACAAGTAATGCACTTTGATTTATTGCGCTATCTGTAATAGCACCCGAGATATCACCAGATATATATTGGATTTTTCCCTGACCCTGAGAGTCCGGCCCCATCAGACGGTGGTTTTCTCGGCCCCTGGTGGACCGAGGTCGTTCCCGCTGCACAGATTCATGCACCTGGGCCTCCTGCAGATAATTCACTTTGGTTTATTGCGCTATCTCTAATAGCAGCCGAGATATCACCAGATATATATTGGATATTTCCCTCACCCTGAGTGTCCAGCCCCATCAGACGGTGGTTTTCTCGGCCCCTGGTGGACCGAGGTCGTTCCCGCTGCACAGATTCATGCGCCTGGGCCTCCTGCAGATAATTCACTTTGATTTATTTCGCTATCTGTAATAGGACCCGAGATATCACCAGATATATATTGGATTTTCCCCAGACCCTGTGTGTTCGGCGCCATGTGACTGTAGTTTTCTCGGCCCCTGGTGGTCCGAGGTCGTTCCCGCTGCACAGATTCATGCGCCAGGGCCTCCTACAGACAATGCACTTTGATTTATTGAGCTATCAGTAATAGCACCCGAGATATCACCAGATATATATTGGATTTTTCACTGACCCAGAGTGTCCGGCCCCATGAGACGGTGGTTTTCTCGGCCCCTGGCGGTCCGAGGTCGTTCCCGCTGCACAGATGCATGCGCCAGGGCCTCCTGCAGATAATTCACTTTGGTTTATTGCGCTATCTCTAATAGCAGCCGAGATATCACCAGATATATATTGGATTTTCCCCTGACCCTGAGTGTCCGGCCCCATGAGACTGTGGTTTTCTCGGCCCCTGGTCGTCCGAGGTCGTTCCCGCTGCACAGATTCATGCGCCAGGGCCTCCTACAAGTAATGCACTTTGATTTATTGCGCTATCTGTAATAGCACCCGAGATATCACCAGATATATATTGGATTTTTCCCTGACCCTGAGTGTCCGGCCCCATCAGACGGTGGTTTTCTCGGCCCCTGGTGGACCGAGGTCGTTCGCGCTGCACAGATTCATGCGCCTGGGCCTCCTGCAGATAATTCACTCTGATTTATTTCGCTATCTGTAATAGGACCCGAGATATCACCAGATATATATTGGATATTTCCCTCACCCTGAGTGTCCAGCCCCATCAGACGGTGGTTTTCTCGGCCCCTGGTGGACCGAGGTCGTTCCCGCTGCACAGATTCATGCGCCTGGGCCTCCTGCAGATAATTCACTTTGATTTATTTCGCTATCTGTAATAGGACCCGAGATATCACCAGATATATATTGGATTTTTCACTGACCCTGTGTGTTCGGCGCCATGTGACTGTAGTTTTCTCGGCCCCTAGTGGTCCGAGGTCGTTCCCGCTGCACAGATTCATGCGCCAGGGCCTCCTACAGACAACGCACTTTGATTAATTGCGCTATCTGTAATAGCACCCGAGATATCACCAGATATATATTGGATTTTCCCCTGACCCTGAGTGTCCGGCCCCATGAGACGGTGGTTTTCTCGGACCCTGGTGGTCCGAGGTCGTTCCCGCTGCACAGATTCATGCGACAGGGCCTCTTGCAGATAAGTCCCTTTGGCTTATTGCGCTATCTCTAATAGCACCCGAGATATCACCAGATATATATTGGATTTTTCACTGACCCAGAGTGTCCGGCCCCATGAGACGGTGGTTTTCTCGGACCCTGGGGGTCCGAGGTCGTTCCCGCTGCACAGATGCATGCGCCAGGGCCTCCTGCAGATAATTCACTTTGGTTTATTGCGCTATCTCTAATAGCACCCGAGATATCACCAGATATATATTGGATTTTCCCCTGACCCTGAGTGTCCGGCCCCATGAGACTGTGGTTTTCTCGGCCCCTGGTCGTCCGAGGTCGTTCCCGCTGCACAGATTCATGCGCCAGGGCCTCCTACAAGTAATGCACTTTGATTTATTGCGCTATCTGTAATAGCACCCGAGATATCACCAGATATATATTGGATTTTTCCCTGACCCTGAGTGTCCGGCCCCATGAGACTGTAGTTTTCTCGGCCCCTGATGGTCCGAGGTCGTTCCCGCTGCACAGATTCATGCGCCAGGGCCTCCTACAGACAATGCACTTTGATTTATTGCGCTATCTGTAATAGCACCCGAGATATCACCAGATATATATTGGATATTTCCCTCACCCTGAGTGTCCAGCCCCATGAGACGGTGGTTTTCTTGGCCCTGGTGGACCGAGGTCGTTCCCGCTGCACAGATTCATGCGCCAGGGCCTTCTGCAGATAACTCACTTTGGTTTATTGCGCTATCTCTAATAGCACCCGAGATATCACCAGATATATATTGGATTTTTCCCTGACCCTGAGTGGCCGGCCCCATGAGACGGTGGTTTTCTCGGCTCCTGGTGGTCCGAGGTCGTTCCCGCTGCACAGATGCATGCGCCAGGGCCTCCTGCAGATAACTCCCTTTGGCTTATTGCGCTATCTCTAATAGCACCCGAGATATCACCACATATATATTGGATTTTTCCCTGACCCAGAGTGTCCGGCCCCATGAGACGATGGTTTTCTCGGCCCCTGGACGTCCGAGGTCGTTCCCGCTTCACAGATTCATGCGCCAGGGCCTCCTACAGACATTGCACTTTGATTTATTGCGCTATCTGTAATAGCACCCGAGATATCAACAGATATATATTGGATATTTCCCTCACCCTGAGTGTCCAGCCCCATGAGACGGTGGTTCTCTCGGCCCCTGGTGGACCGAGGTCGTTCCCGCTGCACAGATTCATGCGCCACGGCCTCCTGCAGATAATTCGCTTTGGTTTATTTCGCTATCTGTAATAGGACCCGAGATATCACCAGATATATATTGGATTTTCCCCAGACCCTGAGTGTCCGGCCGCATGAGACTGTAGTTTTCTCGGCCCCTGGTGGTCCGAGGTCGTTCCCGCTGCACAGATTCATGCGCTAGGGCCTCCTACAGACAATGCACTTTGATTTATTGCGCTATCTCTAATAGCACCCGAGATATCACCAGATATATATTGGATTTTTACATGACCTTGGGTGACGGATTCCGAATATCTGTAATTTTCTCGGCCACTGGTGGTCCGAGGTCGTTCCTGCGGCACAGATTCATTCGCCAGTGCCTCCTACAGACAATGCACTTTGATTTATTGCGCTATCTGTAATAGCACCCGAGATATCACCAGATATATATTGGATTTTCCCCTGACCCTGAGTGTCCGGCCCCATGAGACTGTGGTTTTCGCGGCCCCTAGTGGTCCGAGGTCGTTCCCGCTGCACAGATTCATGCGCCAGGGCCTCCTACAGACAACGCACTTTGATTTATTGCGCTATCTGTAATAGCACCCGAGATATCACCAGATATATATTGGATTTTCCCCTGACCCTGAGTGTCCGGCCCCATGAGACGGTGGTTTTCTCGGTCCCTGGTGGTCCGAGGTCGTTCCCGCTGCACAGATTCATGCGCCAGGGCCTCCTACAGACAACGCACTTTGATTTGTTGCGCTATCTGTAATAGCACCCGAGATATCACCAGTTATATATTGGGTTTTTCCCTGACCCTTACAGTCCGGCCCCATGAGACGGTGATTTTCTCGGCCCCTGGTGGTCCGAGGTCGTTCCCGCTGCACAGATTCATGCGCCAGGGCCTCCTACAGACAATGCACTTTGATTTATTGCGCTATCTCTAATAGCACCCAAGATATCACCAGATATATATAGGATTTTTCCCTGACCCTGACTGTCCGGCCCCATGAGACTGTGATTTTCTCGGCCCCTACGGGTCCGAGGTCGTTCTCGCTGCACAGATTCATGCGCCAGGGCCTCCTGCAGATAATTCACTTTGGTTTATTGCGCTATCTCTAACAGCACTCAAGATATCACCAGATATATATTGGATTTTTCCCTGACCCTGAGTGTCCGGCCCCATGAGACTGTGGATTTCTCGGCCCCTGGAGGTCCGAGGTCGTTCCCGCTGCACAGATTCATGCGTCAGGGCCTCCTACAGATAACTCACTTTGGTTTATTGCGCTATCTATAATAGCACCCGAGATATCACCAGATATATATTGGATTTTTCCCTGACCCTGAGTGTCCGGCCCCATGAGACGGTAGTTTTCTCGGCCCCTGGTGGTCCGAGGTCGTTCCCGCTGCACAGATTCATGCGCCAGGGCCTCCTACAGACAATGCAGTTTGATTTATTGCGCTATCTGTAATAGCACCCGAGATATCACCAGATATATATTGGATTTTTCCCTTACCCTGAGTGTCCGGCCCCATGAGACGGTGGTTTTCTCGGCCCCTGGTGGTCCGAGGTCGTTCCCGCTGCACAGATCCATGCGCCAGGGCCTCCTGCAGATAATTCAGTTTCGTTTATTGCGCTATCTCTAATAGCACCCGAGATATCACCAGATATATATTGGATTTTTCCCTTACCCTGAGTGTCCGGCCCCATGAGACGGTGGTTTTCTCGGCCCTTGGTGGTCCTAGGTCGTTCCCGCTGCACAGATGCATGCGCCAGGGCGTCCTGCAGGTAATTCCCTTTGGCTTATTGCGCTATCTCTAATAGCACCCGAGATATCACCAGATATATATTGGATTTTCCCCTGACCCTGAGTGGCCGGCCCCATGAGACGGTAGTCTTCTCGGCCCCTGGTGGTCCGAGGTCGTTCCCGCTGCCCAGATTCATGCGCCACGGCCTCCTACTGACAATGCACTTTGATTTATTGCGCTATCTGTAATAGCACCCGAGATATCACCAGATATGTATTGGATTTTTCCCTGACCCTGAGTGTCCGGCCCCATGAGACTGCGATTTTCTCGGCCCCTGGTGGGCCGAGGTCGTTCCCGCTGCACACATTCATGCGCCAGGGCCTCCTGCAGATAATAGACTTTGGTTTATTGCGGTATCTCTAATAGCACCCGAGATATCACCAGATATATATTGAATTTTCCCCTGAACCTGAGTGTCCGGCCCCATGAGACGGTGGTTTTCTCGGCCCCTGGTGGTCCGAGGTCGTTCCCGCTGCACAGATTCATGCGCCAGGGCCCCCTGCAGATAATTCACTTTGGTTTATTGCGCTATCTCTAACAGCACCCAAGATATCACCAGATATATATTGGATTTTTCCCTGACCCTGAGTGTCCGGCCCCATGAGACTGTGGTTTTGTCGGCCCCTGGTGGTCCGAGGTCGTTCCCGCTGCACAGATTCATGCGCCAGGGCCTCCTACAGATAACTCACTTTGGTTTGTTGCGCTATATATAATAGCACCCGAGATATCACCAGATATATATTGGATTTTCCCCTGACCCTGAGTGTCCGGCCCCATGAGACTGCGATTTTCTCGGCCCCTGGTGGTCCGAGGTCGTTCCCGCTGCACAGATTCATGCGCCAGGGCCTCCTGCAGATAATTCACTTTGGTTTATTGCGCTATCTCTAATAGCACCCAAGACATCACCAGATATATATTGGATTTTTCCCTGACCCTGAGTGTCCGGCCCCATGAGACGGTGGTTTTCTCGGCCCCTGGTGGTCCGAGGTCGATCCCGCTGAACAGATTCATGCGCCAGGGCCTCCTACAGACAATGCACTTTGATTTATTGCGCTATCTGTAATAGCACCCGAGATATCACCAGATATATATTGGATATTTCCCTCACCCTGAGTGTCCGGCCCCATGAGACGGTGGTCTTCTCGGCCCCTGGTGGTCCGAGGTCGTTCCCGCTGCCCAGATTCATGCGCCAGGGCCTCCTGCAGATAATTCAGTTTCGTTTATTGCGCTATCTCTAATAGCGCCCGAGATATCACCAGATATGTACTGGATTTTTCCCTGACCCTGAGTGTCCAGCCCCATGAGACTGCGATTTTCTCGGCCCCTGGTGGTCCGAGGTCGTTCCCGCTGCACACATTCATGCGCCAGGGCCTCCTGCAGATAATTCCCTTTGGCTTATTGCGCTATCTCTAATAGCACCCGAGATATCACCAGATATATATTGGATTTTCCCCTGACCCTGAGTGGCCGGCCCCATGAGACGGTGGTTTTCTCGGCCCCTGGGGGTCCGAGGTCGATCCCGCTGCACAGATTCATGCGCCAGGGCCTCCTACAGACAATGCACGTTGATTGATTGCGCTATCTGTAATAGCACCCGAGATATCACCAGATACATATTGGATATTTCCCTCACCCTGAGTGTCCGGCTCCATGAGACGGTGGTCTTCTCGGCCCCTGGTGGTCCGAGGTCGTTCCCGCTGCCCAGATTCATGCGCCAGGGCCTCCTGCAGATAATTCAGTTTTGTTTATTGCGCTATCACTAATAGCACCCGAGATATCACCAGATATATATTGGATTTTTCACTGACGCTGAGTGTCCGGCCCCATGAGACTGTGGTTTTCTCGGCCCCTGGTGGTCCGAGGTCGTTCCCGTGGCACCGATTCATGCGGCAGGGCCTCCTGCAGATAATTCACTTTGGTTTATTGCGCTATCTCTAATAGCACCCGAGATATCACCAGATATATATTGGATTGTCCCCTGACCCTGAGTGTCCGGCCCCATGAGACTGTGGTTTTGTCGGCCCCTGGTGGTCCGAGGTCGTTCCCGCTGCACAGATTCATGCGCCAGGGCCTCCTACAGATAACTCACTTTGGTTTGTTGCGCTATATATAATAGCACCCGAGATATCACCACATATATATTGGATTTTCCCCTGACCCTGAGTGTCCGGCCCCATGAGACTGCGATTTTCTCGGCCCCTGGTGGTCCGAGGTCGTTCCCGCTGCACAGATTCATGCGCCAGGGCCTCCTGCAGATAATTCACTTTGGTTTATTGCGCTATCTCTAATAGCACCCAAGACATCACCAGATATATATTGGATTTTTCCCTGACCCTGAGTGTCCGGCCCCATGAGACGGTGGTTTTCTCGGCCCCTGGTGGTCCGAGGTCGATCCCGCTGAACAGATTCATGCGCCAGGGCCTCCTACAGACAATGCACTTTGATTTATTGCGCTATCTGTAATAGCACCCGAGATATCACCAGATATATATTGGATATTTCCCTCACCCTGAGTGTCCGGCCCCATGAGACGGTGGTCTTCTCGGCCCCTGGTGGTCCGAGGTCGTTCCCGCTGCCCAGATTCATGCGCCAGGGCCTCCTGCAGATAATTCAGTTTCGTTTATTGCGCTATCTCTAATAGCGCCCGAGATATCACCAGATATGTATTGGATTTTTCCCTGACCCTGAGTGTCCAGCCCCATGAGACTGCGATTTTCTCGGCCCCTGGTGGTCCGAGGTCGTTCCCGCTGCACACATTCATGCGCCAGGGCCTCCTGCAGATAATTCCCTTTGGCTTATTGCGCTATCTCTAATAGCACCCGAGATATCACCAGATATATATTGGATTTTCCCCTGACCCTGAGTGGCCGGCCCCATGAGACGGTGGTTTTCTCGGCCCCTGGGGGTCCGAGGTCGATCCCGCTGCACAGATTCATGCGCCAGGGCCTCCTACAGACAATGCACTTTGATTTATTGCGCTATCTGTAATAGCACCCGAGATATCACCAGATACATATTGGATATTTCCCTCACCCTGAGTGTCCGGCCCCATGAGACGATGGTCTTCTCGGCCCCTGGTGGTCCGAGGTCGTTCCCGCTGCCCAGATTCATGCGCCAGGGCCTCCTGCAGATAATTCAGTTTTGTTTATTGCGCTATCACTAATAGCACCCGAGATATCACCAGATATATATTGGATTTTTCACTGACGCTGAGTGTCCGGCCCCATGAGACTGTGGTTTTCTCGGCCCCTGGTGGTCCGAGGTCGTTCCCGTGGCACCGATTCATGCGGCAGGGCCTCCTGCAGATAATTCACTTTGGTTTATTGCGCTATCTCTAATAGCACCCGAGATATCACCAGATATATATTGGATTGTCCCCTGACCCTGAGTGTCCGGCCCCATGAGACTGTGGTTTTCTCGGCCCCTGGTCGTCCGAGGTCGTTCCCGCTGCACAGATTCATGCGCCAGGGCCTCCTACAAGTAATGCACTTTGATTTATTGCGCTATCTGTAATAGCAGCCGAGATATCACCAGATATATATTGGATTTTTCACTGACCCTGAGTGTCCGGCCCCATGAGACGGTTGTTTTCTCGGCCCCTGGTGGTCCGAGGTCGTTCCCGCTGCACAGATTCATGCGCCAGGGCCTCCTACAGACAATGCACTTTGATTTATTGCGCTATCTCTAATAGCACCCGAGATATCACCAGATATATATTGCATTTTCCCCAGACCCTGTGTGTCCGGCCGCATGAGACTGTAGTTTTCTCGGCCCCTGGTGGTCCGAGGTCGTTCCCGCTGCACAGATTCATGCGCCAGGGCCCCCTGCAGATAATTCACTTTGGTTTATTGCGCTATCTCTAACAGCACCCAAGATATCACCAGATATATATTGGATTTTTCCCTGACCCTGAGTGTCCGGCCCCATGAGACTGTGGTTTTGTCGGCCCCTGGTGGTCCGAGGTCGTTCCCGCTGCACAGATTCATGCGCCAGGGCCTCCTACAGATAACTCACTTTGGTTTGTTGCGCTATATATAATAGCACCCGAGATATCACCAGATATATATTGGATTTTCCCCTGACCCTGAGTGTCCGGCCCCATGAGACTGCGATTTTCTCGGCCCCTGGTGGTCCGAGGTCGTTCCCGCTGCACAGATTCATGCGCCAGGGCCTCCTGCAGATAATTCACTTTGGTTTATTGCGCTATCTCTAATAGCACCCAAGACATCACCAGATATATATTGGATTTTTCCCTGACCCTGAGTGTCCGGCCCCATGAGACGGTGGTTTTCTCGGCCCCTGGTGGTCCGAGGTCGATCCCGCTGAACAGATTCATGCGCCTGGGCCTCCTGCAGATAATTCACTTTGATTTATTTCGCTATCTGTATTAGGACCCGAGATATCACCATATATGTATTGGATATTTCGCTCACCCTGAGTGTCCAGCCCCATCAGACGGTGGTTTTCTCGGCCCCTTGTGGACCGAGGTCGTTCCCGCTGCACAGATTCATGCGCCTGGGCCTCCTGCAGATAATTCACTTTGATTTATTTCGCTATCTGTAATAGGACCCGAGATATCACCAGATATATATTGGATTTTCCCCAGACCCTGTGTGTTCGGCGCCATGTGACTGTAGTTTTCTCGGCCCCTGGTGGTCCGAGGTCGTTCCCGCTGCACAGATTCATGCGCCAGGGCCTCCTACAAGTAATGCACTTTGATTTATTGCGCTATCTGTAATAGCACCCGAGATATCACCAGATATATATTGGATTTTTCCCTGACCCTGAGAGTCCGGCCCCATCAGACGGTGGTTTTCTCGGCCCCTGGTGGACCGAGGTCGTTCCCGCTGCACAGATTCATGCACCTGGGCCTCCTGCAGATAATTCACTTTGATTTATTTCGCTATCTGTAATAGGACCCGAGATATCACCAGATATATATTGGATTTTCCCCAGACCCTGTGTGTTCGGCGCCATGTGACTGTAGTTTTCTCGGCCCCTGGTGGTCCGAGGTCGTTCCCGCTGCACAGATTCATGCGCCAGGGCCTCCTACAGACAATGCACTTTGATTTATTGCGCTATCAGTAATAGCACCCGAGATATCACCAGATATATATTGGATTTTTCACTGACCCAGAGTGTCCGGCCCCATGAGACGGTGGTTTTCTCGGCCCCTGGCGGTCCGAGGTCGTTCCCGCTGCTCAGATGCATGCGCCAGGGCCTCCTGCAGATAATTCACTTTGGTTTATTGCGCTATCTCTAATAGCAGCCGAGATATCACCAGATATATATTGGATTTTCCCCTGACCCTGAGTGTCCGGCCCCATGAGACTGTGGTTTTCTCGGCCCCTGGTCGTCCGAGGTCGTTCCCGCTGCACTGATTCATGCGCCAGGGCCTCCTACAAGTAATGCACTTTGATTTATTGCGCTATCTGTAATAGCACCCGAGATATCACCAGATATATATTGGATTTTTCCCTGACCCTGAGTGTCCGGCCCCATCAGACGGTGGTTTTCTCGGCCCCTGGTGGACCGAGGTCGTTCGCGCTGCACAGATTCATGCGCCTGGGCCTCCTGCAGATAATTCACTCTGATTTATTTCGCTATCTGTAATAGGACCCGAGATATCACCAGATATATATTGGATATTTCCCTCACCCTGAGTGTCCAGCCCCATCAGACGGTGGTTTTCTCGGCCCCTGGTGGACCGAGGTCGTTCCCGCTGCACAGATTCATGCGCCTGGGCCTCCTGCAGATAATTCACTTTGATTTATTTCGCTATCTGTAATAGGACCCGAGATATCACCAGATATATATTGGATTTTTCACTGACCCTGTGTGTTCGGCGCCATGTGACTGTAGTTTTCTCGGCCCCTAGTGGTCCGAGGTCGTTCCCGCTGCACAGATTCATGCGCCAGGGCCTCCTACAGACAACGCACTTTGATTAATTGCGCTATCTGTAATAGCACCCGAGATATCACCAGATATATATTGGATTTTCCCCTGACCCTGAGTGTCCGGCCCCATGAGACGGTGGTTTTCTCGGACCCTGGTGGTCCGAGGTCGTTCCCGCTGCACAGATTCATGCGACAGGGCCTCTTGCAGATAAGTCCCTTTGGCTTATTGCGCTATCTCTAATAGCACCCGAGATATCACCAGATATATATTGGATTTTTCACTGACCCAGAGTGTCCGGCCCCATGAGACGGTGGTTTTCTCGGACCCTGGGGGTCCGAGGTCGTTCCCGCTGCACAGATGCATGCGCCAGGGCCTCCTGCAGATAATTCACTTTGGTTTATTGCGCTATCTCTAATAGCACCCGAGATATCACCAGATATATATTGGATTTTCCCCTGACCCTGAGTGTCCGGCCCCATGAGACTGTGGTTTTCTCGGCCCCTGGTCGTCCGAGGTCGTTCCCGCTGCACAGATTCATGCGCCAGGGCCTCCTACAAGTAATGCACTTTGATTTATTGCGCTATCTGTAATAGCACCCGAGATATCACCAGATATATATTGGATTTTTCCCTGACCCTGAGTGTCCGGCCCCATGAGACTGTAGTTTTCTCGGCCCCTGATGGTCCGAGGTCGTTCCCGCTGCACAGATTCATGCGCCAGGGCCTCCTACAGACAATGCACTTTGATTTATTGCGCTATCTGTAATAGCACCCGAGATATCACCAGATATATATTGGATATTTCCCTCACCCTGAGTGTCCAGCCCCATGAGACGGTGGTTTTCTTGGCCCTGGTGGACCGAGGTCGTTCCCGCTGCACAGATTCATGCGCCAGGGCCTTCTGCAGATAACTCACTTTGGTTTATTGCGCTATCTCTAATAGCACCCGAGATATCACCAGATATATATTGGATTTTTCCCTGACCCTGAGTGGCCGGCCCCATGAGACGGTGGTTTTCTCGGCTCCTGGTGGTCCGAGGTCGTTCCCGCTGCACAGATGCATGCGCCAGGGCCTCCTGCAGATAACTCCCTTTGGCTTATTGCGCTATCTCTAATAGCACCCGAGATATCACCACATATATATTGGATTTTTCCCTGACCCAGAGTGTCCGGCCCCATGAGACGATGGTTTTCTCGGCCCCTGGACGTCCGAGGTCGTTCCCGCTTCACAGATTCATGCGCCAGGGCCTCCTACAGACATTGCACTTTGATTTATTGCGCTATCTGTAATAGCACCCGAGATATCAACAGATATATATTGGATATTTCCCTCACCCTGAGTGTCCAGCCCCATGAGACGGTGGTTCTCTCGGCCCCTGGTGGACCGAGGTCGTTCCCGCTGCACAGATTCATGCGCCACGGCCTCCTGCAGATAATTCGCTTTGGTTTATTTCGCTATCTGTAATAGGACCCGAGATATCACCAGATATATATTGGATTTTCCCCAGACCCTGAGTGTCCGGCCGCATGAGACTGTAGTTTTCTCGGCCCCTGGTGGTCCGAGGTCGTTCCCGCTGCACAGATTCATGCGCTAGGGCCTCCTACAGACAATGCACTTTGATTTATTGCGCTATCTCTAATAGCACCCGAGATATCACCAGATATATATTGGATTTTTACATGACCTTGGGTGACGGATTCCGAATATCTGTAATTTTCTCGGCCACTGGTGGTCCGAGGTCGTTCCTGCGGCACAGATTCATTCGCCAGTGCCTCCTACAGACAATGCACTTTGATTTATTGCGCTATCTGTAATAGCACCCGAGATATCACCAGATATATATTGGATTTTCCCCTGACCCTGAGTGTCCGGCCCCATGAGACTGTGGTTTTCGCGGCCCCTAGTGGTCCGAGGTCGTTCCCGCTGCACAGATTCATGCGCCAGGGCCTCCTACAGACAACGCACTTTGATTTATTGCGCTATCTGTAATAGCACCCGAGATATCACCAGATATATATTGGATTTTCCCCTGACCCTGAGTGTCCGGCCCCATGAGACGGTGGTTTTCTCGGTCCCTGGTGGTCCGAGGTCGTTCCCGCTGCACAGATTCATGCGCCAGGGCCTCCTACAGACAACGCACTTTGATTTGTTGCGCTATCTGTAATAGCACCCGAGATATCACCAGTTATATATTGGGTTTTTCCCTGACCCTTACAGTCCGGCCCCATGAGACGGTGATTTTCTCGGCCCCTGGTGGTCCGAGGTCGTTCCCGCTGCACAGATTCATGCGCCAGGGCCTCCTACAGACAATGCACTTTGATTTATTGCGCTATCTCTAATAGCACCCAAGATATCACCAGATATATATAGGATTTTTCCCTGACCCTGACTGTCCGGCCCCATGAGACTGTGATTTTCTCGGCCCCTACGGGTCCGAGGTCGTTCTCGCTGCACAGATTCATGCGCCAGGGCCTCCTGCAGATAATTCACTTTGGTTTATTGCGCTATCTCTAACAGCACTCAAGATATCACCAGATATATATTGGATTTTTCCCTGACCCTGAGTGTCCGGCCCCATGAGACTGTGGATTTCTCGGCCCCTGGAGGTCCGAGGTCGTTCCCGCTGCACAGATTCATGCGTCAGGGCCTCCTACAGATAACTCACTTTGGTTTATTGCGCTATCTATAATAGCACCCGAGATATCACCAGATATATATTGGATTTTTCCCTGACCCTGAGTGTCCGGCCCCATGAGACGGTAGTTTTCTCGGCCCCTGGTGGTCCGAGGTCGTTCCCGCTGCACAGATTCATGCGCCAGGGCCTCCTACAGACAATGCAGTTTGATTTATTGCGCTATCTGTAATAGCACCCGAGATATCACCAGATATATATTGGATTTTTCCCTTACCCTGAGTGTCCGGCCCCATGAGACGGTGGTTTTCTCGGCCCCTGGTGGTCCGAGGTCGTTCCCGCTGCACAGATCCATGCGCCAGGGCCTCCTGCAGATAATTCAGTTTCGTTTATTGCGCTATCTCTAATAGCACCCGAGATATCACCAGATATATATTGGATTTTTCCCTTACCCTGAGTGTCCGGCCCCATGAGACGGTGGTTTTCTCGGCCCTTGGTGGTCCTAGGTCGTTCCCGCTGCACAGATGCATGCGCCAGGGCGTCCTGCAGGTAATTCCCTTTGGCTTATTGCGCTATCTCTAATAGCACCCGAGATATCACCAGATATATATTGGATTTTCCCCTGACCCTGAGTGGCCGTCCCCATGAGACGGTAGTCTTCTCGGCCCCTGGTGGTCCGAGGTCGTTCCCGCTGCCCAGATTCATGCGCCACGGCCTCCTACTGACAATGCACTTTGATTTATTGCGCTATCTGTAATAGCACCCGAGATATCACCAGATATGTATTGGATTTTTCCCTGACCCTGAGTGTCCGGCCCCATGAGACTGCGATTTTCTCGGCCCCTGGTGGGCCGAGGTCGTTCCCGCTGCACACATTCATGCGCCAGGGCCTCCTGCAGATAATAGACTTTGGTTTATTGCGGTATCTCTAATAGCACCCGAGATATCACCAGATATATATTGAATTTTCCCCTGAACCTGAGTGTCCGGCCCCATGAGACGGTGGTTTTCTCGGCCCCTGGTGGTCCGAGGTCGTTCCCGCTGCACAGATTCATGCGCCAGGGCCCCCTGCAGATAATTCACTTTGGTTTATTGCGCTATCTCTAACAGCAACCAAGATATCACCAGATATATATTGGATTTTTCCCTGACCCTGAGTGTCCGGCCCCATGAGACTGTGGTTTTGTCGGCCCCTGGTGGTCCGAGGTCGTTCCCGCTGCACAGATTCATGCGCCAGGGCCTCCTACAGATAACTCACTTTGGTTTGTTGCGCTATATATAATAGCACCCGAGATATCACCAGATATATATTGGATTTTCCCCTGACCCTGAGTGTCCGGCCCCATGAGACTGCGATTTTCTCGGCCCCTGGTGGTCCGAGGTCGTTCCCGCTGCACAGATTCATGCGCCAGGGCCTCCTGCAGATAATTCACTTTGGTTTATTGCGCTATCTCTAATAGCACCCAAGACATCACCAGATATATATTGGATTTTTCCCTGACCCTGAGTGTCCGGCCCCATGAGACGGTGGTTTTCTCGGCCCCTGGTGGTCCGAGGTCGATCCCGCTGAACAGATTCATGCGCCAGGGCCTCCTACAGACAATGCACTTTGATTTATTGCGCTATCTGTAATAGCACCCGAGATATCACCAGATATATATTGGATATTTCCCTCACCCTGAGTGTCCGGCCCCATGAGACGGTGGTCTTCTCGGCCCCTGGTGGTCCGAGGTCGTTCCCGCTGCCCAGATTCATGCGCCAGGGCCTCCTGCAGATAATTCAGTTTCGTTTATTGCGCTATCTCTAATAGCGCCCGAGATATCACCAGATATGTATTGGATTTTTCCCTGACCCTGAGTGTCCAGCCCCATGAGACTGCGATTTTCTCGGCCCCTGGTGGTCCGAGGTCGTTCCCGCTGCACACATTCATGCGCCAGGGCCTCCTGCAGATAATTCCCTTTGGCTTATTGCGCTATCTCTAATAGCACCCGAGATATCACCAGATATATATTGGATTTTCCCCTGACCCTGAGTGGCCGGCCCCATGAGACGGTGGTTTTCTCGGCCCCTGGGGGTCCGAGGTCGATCCCGCTGCACAGATTCATGCGCCAGGGCCTCCTACAGACAATGCACTTTGATTGATTGCGCTATCTGTAATAGCACCCGAGATATCACCAGATACATATTGGATATTTCCCTCACCCTGAGTGTCCGGCCCCATGAGACGGTGGTCTTCTCGGCCCCTGGTGGTCCGAGGTCGTTCCCGCTGCCCAGATTCATGCGCCAGGGCCTCCTGCAGATAATTCAGTTTTGTTTATTGCGCTATCACTAATAGCACCCGAGATATCACCAGATATATATTGGATTTTTCACTGACGCTGAGTGTCCGGCCCCATGAGACTGTGGTTTTCTCGGCCCCTGGTGGTCCGAGGTCGTTCCCGTGGCACCGATTCATGCGGCAGGGCCTCCTGCAGATAATTCACTTTGGTTTATTGCGCTATCTCTAATAGCACCCGAGATATCACCAGATATATATTGGATTGTCCCCTGACCCTGAGTGTCCGGCCCCATGAGACTGTGGTTGTCTCGGCCCCTGGTCGTCCGAGGTCGTTCCCGCTGCACAGATTCATGCGCCAGGGCCTCCTACAAGTAATGCACTTTGATTTATTGCGCTATCTGTAATAGCACCCGAGATATCACCAGATATATATTGGATATTTCCCTCACCCTGAGTGTCCAGCCCCATGAGACGGTGGTTTTCTCGGCCCCTGGTGGACCGAGGTCGTTCCTGCTGCACAGATTCATGCGCCAGGGCCTCCTGCAGACAATGCACTTTGATTTATTGCGCTATCTGTAATAGCAGCCGAGATATCACCAGATATATATTGGATTTTTCACTGACCCTGAGTGTCCGGCCCCATGAGACGGTTGTTTTCTCGGCCCCTGGTGGTCCGAGGTCGTTCCCGCTGCACAGATTCATGCGCCAGGGCCTCCTACAGACAATGCACTTTGATTTATTGCGCTATCTCTAATAGCACCCAAGATATCACCAGATATATATAGGATTTTTCCCTGACCCTGACTGTCCGGCCCCATGAGACTGTGATTTTCTCGGCCCCTACGGGTCCGAGGTCGTTCTCGCTGCACAGATTCATGCGTCAGGGCCTCCTACAGATAACTCACTTTGGTTTATTGCGCTATCTCTAATAGCACCCTAGATATCACCAGATATATATTGGGTTTTTCCCTGACCCTTACAGACCGGCCCCATGAGACGGTGATTTTCTCGGCCCCTGGTGGTCCGAGGTCGTTCCCGCTGCACAGAATCATGCGCCAGGGCTTCCTGCAGATAATGCACTTTGGTTTATTGCGCTATCTCTAATAGCACCCGAGATATCACCAGATATATATTGAATTTTCCCCTGAACCTGAGTGTCCGGCCCCATGAGACTGTGGTTTTCTCGGCCCCTGGTCGTCCGAGGTCGTTCCCGCTGCACAGATTCATGCGCCAGGGCCTCCTACAAGTAATGCACTTTGATTTATTGCGCTATCTGTAATAGCACCCGAGATATCACCAGATATATATTGGATTTTTCCCTGACCCTGAGTGTCCGGCCCCATGAGACGGTGGTTGTCTCGCCCCTGGTGGTCCGAGGTCGTTCCTGCTGCACAGATTCATGCGCCAGGGCCTCCTGCAGATAATTCACTTTGATTTATTGCGCTATCTGTAATAGCACCCGAGATATCACCAGATATATATTGGATTTTTCCCTTACCCTGAGTGTCCGGCCCCATGAGACGGTGGTTTTCTCGGCCCTTGGTGGTCCTAGGTCGTTCCCGCTGCACAGATGCATGCGCCAGGGCGTCCTGCAGATAATTCCCTTTGGCTTATTGCGCTATCTCTAATAGCACCCGAGATATCACCAGATATATATTGGATTTTCCCCTGACCCTGAGTGGCCGGCCCCATGAGACGGTGGTCTTCTCGGCACCTGGTGGTCCGAGGTCGTTCCCGCTGCCCAGATTCATGCGCCACGGCCTCCTACTGACAATGCACTTTGATTTATTGCGCTATCTGTAATAGCACCCGAGATATCACCAGATACATATTGGATATTTCCCTCACCCTGAGTGTCCGGCCCCATGAGACGGTGGTCTTCTCGGCCCCTGGTGGTCCGAGGTCGTTCCCGCTGCCCAGATTCATGCGCCAGGGCCTCCTGCAGATAATTCAGTTTTGTTTATTGCGCTATCACTAATAGCACCCGAGATATCACCAGATATATATTGGATTTTTCACTGACGCTGAGTGTCCGGCCCCTTGAGACTGTGGTTTTCTCGGCCCCTGGTGGTCCGAGGTCGTTCCCGTGGCACCGATTCATGCGGCAGGGTCTCCTGCAGATAATTCACTTTGGTTTATTGCGGTATCTCTAATAGCACCCGAGATATCACCAGATATATATTGGATTGTCCCCTGACCCTGAGTGTCCGGCCCCATGAGACTGTGGTTTTCTCGGCCCCTGGTCGTCCGAGGTCGTTCCCGCTGCACAGATTCATGCGCCAGGGCCTCCTACAAGTAATGCACTTTGATTTATTGCGCTATCTGTAATAGCACCCGAGATATCACCAGATATATATTGGATATTTCCCTCACCCTGAGTGTCCAGCCCCATGAGACGGTGGTTTTCTCGGCCCCTGGTGGACCGAGGTCGTTCCTGCTGCACAGATTCATGCGCCAGGGCCTCCTGCAGACAATGCACTTTGATTTATTGCGCTATCTGTAATAGCAGCCGAGATATCACCAGATATATATTGGATTTTTCACTGACCCTGAGTGTCCGGCCCCATGAGACGGTTGTTTTCTCGGCCCCTGGTGGTCCGAGGTCGTTCCCGCTGCACAGATTCATGCGCCAGGGCCTCCTACAGACAATGCACTTTGATTTATTGCGCTATCTCTAATAGCACCCAAGATATCACCATATATATATAGGATTTTTCCCTGACCCTGACTGTCCGGCCCCATGAGACTGTGATTTTCTCGGCCCCTACGGGTCCGAGGTCGTTCTCGCTGCACAGATTCATGCGTCAGGGCCTCCTACAGATAACTCACTTTGGTTTATTGCGCTATCTCTAATAGCACCCTAGATATCACCAGATATATATTGGGTTTTTCCCTGACCCTTACAGACCGGCCCCATGAGACGGTGATTTTCTCGGCCCCTGGTGGTCCGAGGTCGTTCCCGCTGCACAGAATCATGCGCCAGGGCTTCCTGCAGATAATGCACTTTGGTTTATTGCGCTATCTCTAATAGCACCCGAGATATCACCAGATATATATTGAATTTTCCCCTGAACCTGAGTGTCCGGCCCCATGAGACTGTGGTTTTCTCGGCCCCTGGTCGTCCGAGGTCGTTCCCGCTGCACAGATTCATGCGCCAGGGCCTCCTACAAGTAATGCACTTTGATTTATTGCGCTATCTGTAATAGCACCCGAGATATCACCAGATATATATTGGATTTTTCCCTGACCCTGAGTGTCCGGCCCCATGAGACGGTGGTTGTCTCGCCCCTGGTGGTCCGAGGTCGTTCCTGCTGCACAGATTCATGCGCCAGGGCCTCCTGCAGATAATTCACTTTGATTTATTGCGCTATCTGTAATAGCACCCGAGATATCACCAGATATATATTGGATTTTTCCCTTACCCTGAGTGTCCGGCCCCATGAGACGGTGGTTTTCTCGGCCCTTGGTGGTCCTAGGTCGTTCCCGCTGCACAGATGCATGCGCCAGGGCGTCCTGCAGATAATTCCCTTTGGCTTATTGCGCTATCTCTAATAGCACCCGAGATATCACCAGATATATATTGGATTTTCCCCTGACCCTGAGTGGCCGGCCCCATGAGACGGTGGTCTTCTCGGCACCTGGTGGTCCGAGGTCGTTCCCGCTGCCCAGATTCATGCGCCACGGCCTCCTACTGACAATGCACTTTGATTTATTGCGCTATCTGTAATAGCACCCGAGATATCACCAGATATATATTGGATATTTCCCTCACCCTGAGTGTCCAGCCCCATGAGACGGTGGTTTTCTCGGCCCCTGGTGGACCGAGGTGGTTCCCGCTGAACAGATTCATGCGCCAGGGCCTCCTACAGATAATTCACTTTGGTTTATTGCGCTATCTCTAATAGCGCCCGAGATATCACCAGATATGTATTGGGTTTTCCCTGACCCTGAGTGTCCGGCCCCATGAGACTTCGATTTTCTCGGCCCCTGGTGGTCCGAGGTCGTTCCCGCTGCCCAGATTCATGCGCCAGGGCCTCCTGCAGATAATTCAGTTTCGTTTATTGCGCTATCTCTAATAGCACCCGAGATATCACCAGATATATATTGGATTTTTCCCTTACCCTGAGTGTCCGGCCCCATGAGACTGTGGTTTTTTCGGCCCCTGGTTTTCCGAGGTCGTTCCCGTTGCACAGATTCATGCGCCAGGGCCTCCTGCAGATAATTCACTTTGATTTATTGCGCTATCTGTAATAGCACCCGAGATATCACCAGATATATATTGGATATTTCACTGACCCTAAGTGTCCGGCCCCTGGGGACGGTGGTTTTGTCGGCCCCTGGTGGTCCGAGGTCGTTCCCGCTGCACAGATTCATGCGCCAGGGCCTCCTACAGATAACTCACTTTGGTTTGTTGCGTTATATATAATAGCACCCGAGATATCACCAGATATATATTGGATTTTCCCCAGACCCTGAGTGTCCGGCCGCATGAGACTGTAGTTTTCTCGGCCCCTGGTGGTCCGAGGTCGTTCCCGCTGCACAGATTCATGCGCCAGGGCCTCCTACAGACAATGCACTTTGATTCATTGCGCTATCTGTAATAGCACCCGAGATATCACCAGATATATATTGGATTTTCCCCTGACTCTGAGTGTCCGGCCCCATGAGACGGTGGTTTTCTCGGCCCCTGGTGGTCCGAGGTCTATCCCGCTGCACAGATTCATGCGCCAGGGCCTCCTACAGACAATGCACTTTGATTTATTTCGCTATCTGTAATAGGACCCGAGATATCACCAGATATATATTGGAATTTCCCCTGACCCTGAGTGTCCGGCCCCATGAGAGTGTGGTTTTTTCGGCCCCTGGTGGTCCGAGGTCGTTCCCGTTGCACAGATTCATGCGCCAGGGCCTCCTGCAGATAATTCACTTTGATTTATTGCGCTATCTGTAATAGCACCCGAGATATCACCAGATATATATTGGATATTTCACTGACCCTAAGTGTCCGGCCCCTGGGGACGGTGGTTTTGTCGGCCCCTGGTGGTCCGAGGTCGTTCCCGCTGCACAGATTCATGCGCCAGGGCCTCCTACAGATAACTCACTTTGGTTTGTTGCGCTATATATAATAGCACCCGAGATATCACCAGATATATATTGGATTTTCCCCAGACCCTGAGTGTCCGGCCGCATGAGACGGTGGATGTCTCGGCCCCTGGTGGTCCGAGGTCGTTCCCGCTGCACAGATTCATGTGCCAGGGCCTCTTGCAGATAATTCACTTTGGTTTATTGCGCTATCTCTAATAGCACCCAAGGCATCACCAGATATATATTGGATTTTTCCCTGACCCTGAGTGTCCGGCCCCATGAGACGGTGGTTTTCTCGGCCCCTGGTGGTCCGAGGTCGATCCCGCTGCACAGATTCATGCGCCAGGGCCTCCTACAGACAATGCACTTTGATTTATTGCGCTATCTGTAATAGCACCCGAGATATCACCAGATACATATTGGATATTTCCCTCACCCTGAGTGTCCGGCCCCATGAGACGGTGGTCTTCTCGGCCCCTGGTGGTCCGAGGTCGTTCCCGCTGCCCAGATTCATGCGCCAGGGCCTCCTGCAGATAATTCAGTTTCGTTTATTGCGCTATCACTAATAGCACCCGAGATATCACCAGATATATATTGGATTTTTCACTGACGCTGAGTGTCCGGCCCCATGAGAATGTGGTTTTCTCGGCCCCTGGTGGTCCGAGGTCGTTCCCGTTGCACCGATTCATGCGGCAGGGCCTCCTGCAAATAATTCACTTTGGTTTATTGCGCTATCTCTAATAGCACCCGAGATATCACCAGATATATATTGGATTGTCCCCTGACCCTGAGTGTCCGGCTCTATGAGACTGTGGTTTTCTCGGCCCCTGGTCGTCCGAGGTCGTTCCCGCTGCACAGATTCATGCGCCAGGGCCTCCTGCAGATAATACACTTTGGTTTATTGCGCTATCTCTAATAGCACCCGAGATATCACCAGATATATATTGGATTTTGCCCTGACCCTGAGTGTCCGGCCCCATGAGACGGTGGTTTTCTCGGCCCCTGGTGGTCCGAGGTCGATCCCGCTGCACAGATTCATGCGCCAGGGCCTCCTACAGACAATGCACTTTGATTTATTGCGCTATCTGTAATAGCACCCGAGATATCACCAGATATATATTGGATATTTCCCTCACCCTGAGTGTCCAGCCCCATGAGACGGTGGTTTTCTCGGCCCCTGGTGGACCGAGGTGGTTCCCGCTGCACAGATTCATGCGCCAGGGCCTCCTGCAGATAATTCACTTTGGTTTATTGCGCTATCTCTAATAGCGCCCGAGATATCACCAGATATGTATTGGATTTTTCCCTGACCCTGAGTGTCCGGCCCCATGAGACTACGATTTTCTCGGCCCCTGGTGGTCCGAGGTCGTTCCCGCTGCACACATTCATGCGCCAGGGCCTCCTGCAGATAATAGACTTTGGTTTATTGCGGTATCTCTAACAGCACCCGAGATATCACCAGATATATATTGGATATTTCCCTCGCCCTGAGTGTCCAGCCCCATGAGACGGTGGTTTTCTCGGCCCCTGGTGGACCGAGGTGGTTCCCGCTGCACAGATTCATGCGCCAGGGCCTCCTGCAGATAATTCACTTTGGTTTATTGCGCTATCTCTAATAGCGCCCGAGATATCACCAGATATGTATTGGATTTTTCCCTGACCCTGAGTGTCCGGCCCCATGAGACTGCGATTTTCTCGGCCCCTGGTGGTCCGAGGTCGTTCCCGCTGCACACATTCATGCGCCAGGGCCTCCTGCAGATAATAGACTTTGCTTTATTGCGGTATCTCTAATAGCACCCGAGATATCACCAGATATATATTGGATTTTGCCCTGACCCTGAGTGTCCGGCCCCATGAGACGGTGGTTTTCTCGGCCCCTGGTGGTCCGAGGTCGATCCCGCTGCACAGATTCATGCGCCAGGGCCTCCTACAGACAATGCACTTTGATTTATTTCGCTATCTGTAATAGAACCCGAGATATCACCAGATATATATTGCATTTTCCCCAGAACCCTGAGTGTCCGGCCGCATGAGACTGTAGTTTTCTCAGCCCCTGGTGGTCCGAGGTCGTTCCCGCTGCACAGATTCATGCGCCAGGGCCTCCTACAGACAATGCACTTTGATTCATTGCGCTATCTGTAATAGCACCCGAGATATCACCAGATATATATTGGATATTTCCCTCACCCTGAGTGTCCGGCCCCATGAGACGGTGGTCTTCTCGGCCCCTGGTGGTTCGAGGTCGTTCCCGCTGCCCAGATTCATGCGCCAGGGCCTCCTGCAGATAATTCAGTTTCGTTTATTGCGCTATCTCTAATAGCACCCGAGATATCACCAGATATATATTGGATTTTTCCCTTACCCTGAGTGTCCGGCCCCATGAGGCGGTGGTTTTCTCGGCCCCTGGTGGTCCTAGGTCGTTCCTGCTGCACAGATGCATGCGCCAGGGCGTCCTGCAGATAATTCCCTTTGGCTTATTGCGCTATCTCTAATAGCACCCGAGATATCACCAGATATATATTGGATTTTCCCCTGACCCTGAGTGGCCGGCCCCATGAGACGGTGGTTTTCTCGGCCCCTGGTGGTCCGAGGTCGATCCCGCTGCACAGATTCATGCGCCAGGGCCTCCTACAGACAATGCACTTTGATTTATTTCGCTATCTGTAATAGAACCCGAGATATCACCAGATATATATTGCATTTTCCCCAGACCCTGAGTGTCCGGCCGCATGAGACTGTAGTTTTCTCGGCCCCTGGTGGTCCGAGCTCGTTCCCGCTGCACAGATTCATGCGCCAGGGCCCCCTGCAGATAATTCACTTTGGTTTATTGCGCTATCTCTAACAGCACCCAAGATATCACCAGATATATATTGGATTTTTCCCTGACCCTGAGTGTCCGGCCCCATGAGACTGTGGTTTTTTCGGCCCCTGGTGGTCCGAGGTCGTTCCCGTTGCACAGATTCATGCGCCAGGGCCTCCTGCAGATAATTCACTTTGATTTATTGCGCTATCTGTAATAGCACCAGAGATATCACCAGATATATATTGGATATTTCACTGACCCTAAGTGTCCGGCCCATGGGGACGGTGGTTTTTTCGGCCCCTGGTGGTCCGAGGTCTATCCCGCTGCACAGATTCATGCGCCAGGGCCTCCTACAGACAATGCACTTTGATTTATTTCGCTATCTGTAATAGGACCCGAGATATCACCAGATATATATTGCATTTTCCCCAGACCCTGAGTGTCCGGCCGCATGAGACTGTAGTTTTCTCGGCCCCTGGTGGTCCGAGGTCGTTCCCGCTGCACAGATTCATGCGCCAGGGCCTCCTACAGACAATGCACTTTGATTCATTGCGCTATCTGTAATAGCACCCGAGATATCACCAGATATATATTGGATTTGCCCCTGACTCTGAGTGTCCGGCCCCATGAGACGGTGGTTTTCTCGGCCCCTGGTGGTCCGAGGTCTATCCCGCTGCACAGATTCATGCGCCAGGGCCTCCTACAGACAATGCACTTTGATTTATTTCGCTATCTGTAATAGGACCCGAGATATCACCAGATATATATTGGAATTTCCCCTGACCCTGGGTGTCCGGCCCCATGAAACGGTGGTTTTCTCGGCCCCTGGTGGTCCGAGGTCGTTCCCGCTGCACTGATTCATGCGCCAGTGCCTCCTGCAGATAATAGACTTTGGTTTATTGCGCTATCTCTAATAGCACCCAAGACATCACCAGATATATATTGGATTTTTCCCTCACCCTGAGTGTCCAGCCCCATGAGACGCTGGTTTTCTCGGCCCCTGGTGGACCGAGGTGGTTCCCGCTGCACAGATTCATGCGCCAGGGCCTCCTGCAGATAATTCACTTTGGTTTATTGCGCTATCTCTAATAGCGCCCGAGATATCACCAGATATGTATTGGATTTTTCCCTGACCCTGAGTGACCGGCCCCATGAGACTGCGATTTTCTCGGCCCCTGGTGGTCCGAGGTCGTTCCCGCTGCACACATTCATGCGCCAGGGCCTCCTGCAGATAATAGACTTTGGTTTATTGCGGTATCTCTAATAGCACCCGAGATATCACCAGATATATATTGGATTTTGCCCTGACCCTGAGTGTTCGGCCCCATGAGACGGTGGTTTTCTCGGCCCCTGGTGGTCTGAGGTCGTTCCCGTTGCACCGATTCATGCGGCAGGGCCTCCTGCAGATAATTCACTTTGGTTTATTGCGCTATCTCTAATAGCACCCGAGATATCACCAGATATATATTGGATTGTCCCCTGACCCTGAGTGTCCGGCCCCATGAGACTGTGGTTTTCTCGGCCCCTGGTCGTCCGAGGTCGTTCCCGCTGCACAGATTCATGCGCCAGGGCCTCCTACAAGTAATGCACTTTGATTTATTGCGCTATCTGTAATAGCACCCGAGATATCACCAGATATATATTGGATATTTCCCTCACCCTGAGTGTCCAGCCCCATGAGACGGTGGTTTTCTCGGCCCCTGGTGGACCGAGGTCGTTTCTGCTGCACAGATTCATGCGCCAGGGCCTCCTGCAGATAATTCACTTTGGTTTATTGCGCTATCTCTAATAGCGCCCGAGATATCACCAGATATGTATTGGATTTTTCCCTGACCCTGAGTGTCCGGCCTCACGAGACTGCGATTTTCTCGGCCCCTGGTGGTCCGAGGTCGTTCCCGCTGCACACATTCATGCGCCAGGGCCTCCTGCAGATAATACACTTTGGTTTATTGTGCTATCTCTAATAGCACCCGAGATATCACCAGATATATATTGGATTTTGCCCTGACCCTGAGTGTCCGGCCCCATGAGACGGTGGTTTTCTCGGCCCCTGGTGGTCCGAGGTCGATCCCGCTGCACAGATTCATGCGCCAGGGCCTCCTGCAGATAATTCACTTTGATTTATTTCCCTATCTGTAATAGGACCCGAGATATGACCAGATATATATTGGATTTTCCCCAGACCCTGAGTGTCCGGCCGCATGAGACTGTAGTTTTCTCGGCCCCTGGTGGTCCGAGGTCGTTCCCGCTGCACAGATTCATGCGCCAGGGCCTCCTACAGACAATGCACTTTGATTTATTGCGCTATCTGTAATAGCACCCGAGATATCACCAGATATATATTGGATATTTCCCTCACCCTGAGTGTCCAGCCCCATGAGACGGTGGTTCTCTCGGCCCCTGGTGGACCGAGGTCGTTCCCGCTGCACACATTCATGCGCCAGGGCCTCCTGCAGATAATACACTTTGGTTTATTGTGCTATCTCTAATAGCACCCGAGATATCACCAGATATATATTCGATTTTGCCCTGACCCTGAGTGTCCGGCCCCATGAGACGGTGGTTTTCTCGGCCCCTGGTGGTCCGAGGTCGATCCCGCTGCACAGATGCATGCGCCAGGGCCTCCTGCAGATAACTCCCTTTGGCTTATTGCGCTATCTCTAATAGCACCCGAGATATCACCACATATATATTGGATTTTTCCCTGACCCAGAGTGTCCGGCCCCATGAGACGGTGGTTTTCTCGGCCCCTGGAGGTCCGAGGTCGTTCCCGCTTCACAGATTCATGCGCCAGGGCCTCCTACAGACATTGCACTTTGATTTATTGCGCTCTCTGTAATAGCACCCGAGATATCAACAGATATATATTGGATATTTCCCTCACCCTGAGTGTCCAGCCCCATGAGACGGTGGTTCCCTCGGCCCCTGGTGGACCGAGGTCGTTCCCGCTGCACAGATTCATGCGCCACGGCCTCCTGCAGATAATTCGCTTTGGTTTATTTCGCTATCTGTAATAGGACCCGAGATATCACCAGATATATATTGGATTTTCCCCAGACCCTGAGTGTCCGGCCGCATGAGACTGTAGTTTTCTCGGCCCCTGGTGGTCCGAGGTCGTTCCCGCTGCACAGATTCATGCGCCAGGGCCTCCTACAGACAATGCACTTTGATTTATTGCGCTATCTGTAATAGCACCCGAGATATCACCAGATATATATTGGATATTTCCCTCACCCTGAGTGTCCAGCCCCATGAGACGGTGGTTTTCTTGGCCCTGGTGGACCGAGGTCGTTCCCGCTGCACAGATTCATGCGCCAGGGCCTTCTGCAGATAACTCACTTTGGTTTTAATGCGCTATCTCTAATAGCACCCGAGATATCACCAGATATATATTGGATTTTTCCCTGACACTGAGTGTCCGGCCCCATGAGACGGTGGTTTTCTCGGCTCCTGGTGATCCGAGGTCGTTCCCGCTGCACAGATGCATGCGCCAGGGCCTCCTGCAGATAATTCCCTTTGGCTTATTGCGCTATCTCTAATAGCACCCGAGATATCACCACATATATATTGGATTTTTCCCTGACCCAGAGTGTCCGGCCCCATGAGACTGAAGTTTTCTCGGCCCCTGGTGGTCCGAGGTCGTTCCCGCTGCACAGATTCATGCGCTAGGGCCTCCTACAGACAATGCACTTTGATTTATTGCGCTATCTCTAATAGCACCCGAGATATCACCAGATATATATTGGATTTTTACATGACCTTGGGTGACGGATTCCGAATATCTGTAATTTTCTCGGCCACTGGTGGTCCGAGGTCGTTCCTGCGGCACAGATTCATTCGCCAGTGCCTCCTACAGACAATGCACTTCGATTTATTGCGCTATCTGTAATAGCACCCGAGATATCACCAGATATATATTGGATTTTCCCCTGACCCTGAGTGTCCGGCCCCATGAGACTGTGGTTTTCGCGGCCCCTAGTGGTCCGAGGTCGTTCCCGCTGCACAGATTCATGCGCCAGGGCCTCCTACAGACAACGCACTTTGATTTATTGCGCTATCTGTAATAGCACCCGAGATATCACCAGATATATATTGGATTTTTCCCTGACCCAGAGTGTCCGGCCCCATGAGACGGTGGTTTTCTCGGCCCCTGATGGTCCGAGGTCGTTCCCGCTGCACAGATTCATGCGCCAGGGCCTCCTACAGACAATGCACTTTGATTTATTGCGCTATCTGTAATAGCACCCGAGATATCACCAGATATATATTGGATATTTCCCTCACCCTGAGTGTCCAGCCCCATGAGACGGTGGTTTTCTTGGCCCTGGTGGACCGAGGTCGTTCCCGCTGCACAGATTCATGCGCCAGGGCCTTCTGCAGATAACTCACTTTGGTTTTAATGCGCTATCTCTAATAGCACCCGAGATATCACCAGATATATATTGGATTTTTCCCTGACCCTGAGTGTCCGGCCCCATGAGACGGTGGTTTTCTCGGCTCCTGGTGATTCGAGGTCGTTCCCGCTGCACAGATGCATGCGCCAGGGCCTCCTGCAGATAATTCCCTTTGGCTTATTGCGCTATCTCTAATAGCACCCGAGATATCACCACATATATATTGGATTTTTCCCTGACCCAGAGTGTCCGGCCCCATGAGACTGAAGTTTTCTCGGCCCCTGGTGGTCCGAGGTCGTTCCCGCTGCACAGATTCATGCGCTAGGGCCTCCTACAGACAATGCACATTGATTTATTGCGCTATCTCTAATAGCACCCGAGATATCACCAGATATATATTGGATTTTTACATGACCTTGGGTGACGGATTCCGAATATCTGTAATTTTCTCGGCCACTGGTGGTCCGAGGTCGTTCCTGCGGCACAGATTCATTCGCCAGTGCCTCCTACAGACAATGCACTTTGATTTATTGCGCTATCTGTAATAGCACCCGAGATATCACCAGATATATATTGGATTTTCCCCTGACCCTGAGTGTCCGGCCCCATGAGACTGTGGTTTTCGCGGCCCCTAGTGGTCCGAGGTCGTTCCCGCTGCACAGATTCATGCGCCAGGGCCTCCTACAGACAACGCACTTTGATTTATTGCGCTATCTGTAATAGCACCCGAGATATCACCAGATATATATTGGATTTTCCCCTGACCCTGAGTGTCCGGCCCCATGAGACGGTGGTTTTCTCGGTCCCTGGTGGTCCGAGGTCGTTCCCGCTGCACAGATTCATGCGCCAGGGCCTCCTACAGACAACGCACTTTGATTTGTTGCGCTATCTGTAATAGCACCCGAGATATCACCAGTTATATATTGGGTTTTTCCCTGACCCTTACAGTCCGGCCCCATGAGACGGTGATTTTCTCGGCCCCTGGTGGTCCGAGGTCGTTCCCGCTGCACAGATTCATGCGCCAGGGCCTCCTACAGACAATGCACTTTGATTTATTGCGCTATCTCTAATAGCACCCAAGATATCACCAGATATATATAGGATTTTTCCCTGACCCTGACTGTCCGGCCCCATGAGACTGTGATTTTCTCGGCCCCTACGGGTCCGAGGTCGTTCTCGCTGCACAGATTCATGCGCCAGGGCCTCCTGCAGATAATTCACTTTGGTTTATTGCGCTATCTCTAACAGCACTCAAGATATCACCAGATATATATTGGATTTTTCCCTGACCCTGAGTGTCCGGCCCCATGAGACTGTGGATTTCTCGGCCCCTGGAGGTCCGAGGTCGTTCCCGCTGCACAGATTCATGCGTCAGGGCCTCCTACAGATAACTCACTTTGGTTTATTGCGCTATCTGTAATAGGAACCGAGATATCACCAGATATATATTGGATTTTCCCCAGACCCTGAGTGTACGGCCGCATGAGACTGTAGTTTTCTCGGCCCCTGGTGGACCGAGGTCGTTCCCGCTGCACAGATTCATGCGCCAGGGCCTCCTACAGATAACTCACTTTGGTTTATTGCGCTATCTATAATAGCACCCGAGATATCACCAGATATATACTGGATTTTTCCCTGACCCTGAGTGTCCGGCCCCATGAGACGGTAGTTTTCTCGGCCCCTGGTGGTCCGAGGTCGTTCCCGCTGCACAGATTCATGCGCCAGGGCCTCCTACAGACAATGCAGTTTGATTTATTGCGCTATCTGTAATAGCACCCGAGATATCACCAGATATATATTGGATTTTTCCCTTACCCTGAGTGTCCGGCCCCATGAGACGGTGGTTTTCTCGGCCCCTGGTGGTCCGAGGTCGTTCCCGCTGCACAGATCCATGCGCCAGGGCCTCCTGCAGATAATTCAGTTTCGTTTATTGCGCTATCTCTAATAGCACCCGAGATATCACCAGATATATATTGGATTTTTCCCTTACCCTGAGTGTCCGGCCCCATGAGACGGTGGTTTTCTCGGCCCTTGGTGGTCCTAGGTCGTTCCCGCTGCACAGATGCATGCGCCAGGGCGTCCTGCAGATAATTCCCTTTGGCTTATTGCGCTATCTCTAATAGCACCCGAGATATCACCAGATATATATTGGATTTTCCCCTGACCCTGAGTGGCCGGCCCCATGAGACGGTGGTCTTCTCGGCACCTGGTGGTCCGAGGTCGTTCCCGCTGCCCAGATTCATGCGCCACGGCCTCCTACTGACAATGCACTTTGATTTATTGCGCTATCTGTAATAGCACCCGAGATATCACCAGATATATATTGGATATTTCCCTCACCCTGAGTGTCCAGCCCCATGAGACGGTGGTTTTCTCGGCCCCTGGTGGACCGAGGTGGTTCCCGCTGCACAGATTCATGCGCCAGGGCCTCCTGCAGATAATTCACTTTGGTTTATTGCGCTATCTCTAATAGCGCCCGAGATATCACCAGATATGTATTGGATTTTTCCCTGACCCTGAGTGTCCAGCCCCATGAGACTGCGATTTTCTCGGCCCCTGGTGGTCCGAGGTCGTTCCCGCTGCACACATTCATGCGCCAGGGCCTCCTGCAGATAATAGACTTTGGTTTATTGCGGTATCTCTAATAGCACCCGAGATATCACCAGATATATATTGGATTTTGCCCTGACCCTGAGTGTCCGGCCGCATGAGACGGTGGTTTTCTCGGCCCCTGGTGGTCCGAGGTCGATCCCGCTGCACAGATTCATGCGCCAGGGCCTCCTACAGTCAATGCACTTTGATTTATTTCGCTATCTGTAATAGAACCCGAGATATCACCAGATATATATTGCATTTTCCCCAGACCCTGAGTGTCCGGCCGCATGAGACTGTAGTTTTCTCGGCCCCTGGTGGTCCGAGGTCGTTCCCGCTGCACAGATTCATGCGCCAGGGCCCCCTGCAGATAATTCACTTTGGTTTATTGCGCTATCTCTAACAGCACCTAAGATATCACCAGATATATATTGGATTTTTCCCTGACCCTGAGTGTCCGGCCCCATGAGACAGTGGTTTTGTCGGCCCCTGGTGGTCCGAGGTCGTTCCCGCTGCACAGATTCATGCGCCAGGGCCTCCTACAGATAACTCACTTTGGTTTGTTGCGCTATATATAATAGCACCCGAGATATCACCAGATATATATTGGATTTTGCCCTGACCCTGAGTGTCCGGCCGCATGAGACGGTGGTTTTCTCGGCCCCTGGTGGTCCGAGGTCGATCCCGCTGCACAGATTCATGCGCCAGGGCCTCCTACAGTCAATGCACTTTGATTTATTTCGCTATCTGTAATAGAACCCGAGATATCACCAGATATATATTGCATTTTCCCCAGACCCTGAGTGTCCGGCCGCATGAGACTGTAGTTTTCTCGGCCCCTGGTGGTCCGAGGTCGTTCCCGCTGCACAGATTCATGCGCCAGGGCCCCCTGCAGATAATTCACTTTGGTTTATTGCGCTATCTCTAACAGCACCTAAGATATCACCAGATATATATTGGATTTTTCCCTGACCCTGAGTGTCCGGCCCCATGAGACAGTGGTTTTGTCGGCCCCTGGTGGTCCGAGGTCGTTCCCGCTGCACAGATTCATGCGCCAGGGCCTCCTACAGATAACTCACTTTGGTTTGTTGCGCTATATATAATAGCACCCGAGATATCACCAGATATATATTGGATTTTCCCCTGACCCTGAGTGTCCGGCCCCATGAGACTGCGATTTTCTCGGCCCCTGGTGGTCCGAGGTCGTTCCCGCTGCACAGATTCATGCGCCAGGGCCTCCTGCAGATAATTCACTTTGGTTTATTGCGCTATCTCTAATAGCACCCTAGATATCACCAGATATATATTGGGTTTTTCCCTGACCCTTACAGTCCGGCCCCATGAGACGGTGATTTTCTCGGCCCCTGGTGGTCCGAGGTCGTTCCCGCTGCACAGAATCATGCGCCAGGGCTTCCTGCAGATAATGCACATTGGTTTATTGCGCTATCTCTAATAGCACCCGAGATATCACCAGATATATATTGAATTTTCCCCTGAACCTGAGTGTCCGGCCCCATGAGACTGTGGTTTTCTCGGCCCCTGGTCGTCCGAGGTCGTTCCCGCTGCACAGATTCATGCGCCAGGGCCTCCTGCAGATAATTCACTTTGATTTATTGCGCTATCTGTAATAGCACCCGAGATATCACCAGATATATATTGGATTTTTCCCTTACCCTGAGTGTCCGGCCCCATGAGACGGTGGTTTTCTCGGCCCTTGGTGGTCCTAGGTCGTTCCCGCTGCACAGATGCATGCGCCAGGGCGTCCTGCAGATAATTCCCTTTGGCTTATTGCGCTATCTCTAATAGCACCCGAGATATCACCAGATATATATTGGATTTTCCCCTGACCCTGAGTGGCCGGCCCCATGAGACGGTGGTCTTCTCGGCACCTGGTGGTCCGAGGTCGTTCCCGCTGCCCAGGTTCATGCGCCACGGCCTCCTACTGACAATGCACTTTGATTTATTGCGCTATCTGTAATAGCACCCGAGATATCACCAGATATATATTGGATATTTCCCTCACCCTGAGTGTCCAGCCCCATGAGACGGTGGTTTTCTCGGCCCCTGGTGGACCGAGGTTGTTCCCGCTGCACAGATTCATGCGCCAGGGCCTCCTACAGATAATTCACTTTGGTTTATTGCGCTATCTCTAATAGCGCCCGAGATATCACCAGATATGTATTGGGTTTTCCCTGAGCCTGAGTGTCCGGCCCCATGAGACTGCGATTTTCTCGGCCCCTGGTGGTCCGAGGTCGTTCCCGCTGCACACATTCATGCGCCAGGGCCTCCTGCAGATAATAGACCTTGGTTTGTTGCGGTATCTCTAATAGCACCCGAGATATCATCAGATATATATTGGATTTTGCCCCGACCCTGAGTGTCCGGCCCCATGAGACGGTGGTTTTCTCGGCCCCTGGTGGTCCGAGGACGATCCCGCTGCACAGATTCATGCGCCAGGGCCTCCTACAGTCAATGCACTTTGATTTATTTCGCTATCTGTAATAGAACCCGAGATATCACCAGATATATATTGTATTTTCCCCAGACCCTGAGTGTCCGGCCGCATGAGACTGTGGTTTTCTCGGCCCCTGGTGGTCCGAGGTCGTTCCCGTTGCACAGATTCATGCGCCAGGGCCTCCTGCAGATAATTCACTTTGATTTATTGCGCTATCTGTAATAGCACCCGAGATATCACCAGATATATATTGGATATTTCACTGACCCTAAGTGTCCGGCCCCTGGGGACGGTGATTTTGTCGGCCCCTGGTGGTCCGAGGTCGTTCCCGCTGCACAGATTCATGCGCCAGGGCCTCCTACAGATAACTCACTTTGGTTTGTTGCGCTATATATAATAGCACCCGAGATATCACCAGATATATATTGGATTTTCCCCTGACCCTGAGTGTCTGGCCCCATGAGACGGTGGTTTTCTCGGCCCCTGGTGGTCCGAGGTCGTTCCCGCTGCACAGATTCATGCGCCAGGGCCTCCTACAGACAATGCACTTTGATTCATTGCGCTATCTGTAATAGCACCCGAGATATCACCAGATATATATTGGATTTTCCCCTGACTCTGAGTGTCCGGCCCCATGAGACGGTGGTTTTCTCGGCCCCTGGTGGTCCGAGGTCTATCCCGCTGCACAGATTCATGCGCCAGGGCCTCCTACAGACAATGCACTTTGATTTATTGCGCTATCTGTAATAGCACCCGAGATATCAACAGATATATATTGGATATTTCCCTCACCCTGAGTGTCCAGCCCCATGAGACGGTGGTTTTCTCGGCCCCTGGTGGACCGAGGTCGTTCCTGCTGCACAGATTCATGCGCCAGGGCCTCCTGCAGATAATTCACTTTGGTTTATTGCGCTATCTCTAATAGCGCCCGAGATATCACCAGATATGTATTGGATTTTTCCCTGACCCTGAGTGTCCGGCCCCACGAGACTGCGATTTTCTCGGCCCCTGGTGGTCCGAGGTCGTTCCCGCTGCACACATTCATGCGCCAGGGCCTCCTGCAGATAATACACTTTGGTTTATTGTGCTATCTCTAATAGCACCCGAGATATCACCAGATATATATTGGATTTTGCCCTGACCCTGAGTGTCCGGCCCCATGAGACAGTGGTTTTCTCGGCCCCTGGTGGTCCGAGGTCGATCCCGCTGCACAGATGCATGCGCCAGGGCCTCCTGCAGATAACTCCCTTTGGCTTATTGCGCTATCTCTAATAGCACCCGAGATATCACCACATATATATTGGATTTTTCCCTGACCCAGAGTGTCCGGCCCCATGAGACGGTGGTTTTCTCGGCCCCTGGAGGTCCGAGGTCGTTCCCGCTTCACAGATTCATGCGCCAGGGCCTCCTACAGACATTGCACTTTGATTTATTGCGCTATCTGTAATAGCACCCGAGATATCAACAGATATATATTGGATATTTCCCTCACCCTGAGTGTCCAGCCCCATGAGACGGTGGTTCTCTCGGCCCCTGGTGGACCGAGGTCGTTCCCGCTGCACAGATTCATGCGCCACGGCCTCCTGCAGATAATTCGCTTTGGTTTATTTCGCTATCTGTAATAGGACCCGAGATATCACCAGATATATATTGGATTTTCCCCAGACCCTGAGTGTCCGGCCGCATGAGACTGTAGTTTTCTCGGCCCCTGGTGGTCCGAGGTCGTTCCCGCTGCACAGATTCATGCGCCAGGGCCTCCTACAGACAATGCACTTTGATTTATTGCGCTATCTGTAATAGCACCCGAGATATCACCACATATATATTGGATTTTTCCCTGACCCAGAGTGTCCGGCCCCATGAGACGGTGGTTTTCTCGGCCCCTGATGGTCCGAGGTCGTTCCCGCTGCACAGATTCATGCGCCAGGGCCTCCTACAGACAATGCACTTTGATTTATTGCGCTATCTGTAATAGCACCCGAGATATCACCAGATATATATTGGATATTTCCCTCACCCTGAGTGTCCAGCCCCATGAGACGGTGGTTTTCTTGGCCCTGGTGGACCGAGGTCGTTCCCGCTGCACAGATTCATGCGCCAGGGCCTTCTGCAGATAACTCACTTTGGTTTTAATGCGCTATCTCTAATAGCACCCGAGATATCACCAGATATATATTGGATTTTTCCCTGACACTGAGTGTCCGGCCCCATGAGACGGTGGTTTTCTCGGCTCCTGGTGATCCGAGGTCGTTCCCGCTGCACAGATGCATGCGCCAGGGCCTCCTGCAGATAATTCCCTTTGGCTTATTGCGCTATCTCTAATAGCACCCGAGATATCACCACATATATATTGGATTTTTCCCTGACCCAGAGTGTCCGGCCCCATGAGACTGAAGTTTTCTCGGCCCCTGGTGGTCCGAGGTCGTTCCCGCTGCACAGATTCATGCGCTAGGGCCTCCTACAGACAATGCACTTTGATTTATTGCGCTATCTGTAATAGCACCCGAGATATCACCAGATATATTTTGGATTTTTACATGACCTTGGGTGACGGATTCCGAATATCTGTAATTTTCTCGGCCACTGGTGGTCCGAGGTCGTTCCTGCGGCACAGATTCATTCGCCAGTGCCTCCTACAGACAATGCACTTTGATTTATTGCGCTATCTGTAATAGCACCCGAGATATCACCAGATATATATTGGATTTTCCCCTGACCCAGAGTGTCCGGCCCCATGAGACTGTGGTTTTCGCGGCCCCTAGTGGTCCGAGGTCGTTCCCGCTGCACAGATTCATGCGCCAGGGCCTCCTACAGACAACGCACTTTGATTTATTGCGCTATCTGTAATAGCACCCGAGATATCACCAGATATATATTGGATTTTCCCCTGACCCTGAGTGTCCGGCCCCATGAGACGGTGGTTTTCTCGGTCCCTGGTGGTCCGAGGTCGTTCCCGCTGCACAGATTCATGCGCCAGGGCCTCCTACAGACAACGCACTTTGATTTGTTGCGCTATCTGTAATAGCACCCGAGATATCACCAGTTATATATTGGGTTTTTCCCTGACCCTTACAGTCCGGCCCCATGAGACGGTGATTTTCTCGGCCCCTGGTGGTCCGAGGTCGTTCCCGCTGCACAGATTCATGCGCCAGGGCCTCCTACAGACAATGCACTTTGATTTATTGCGCTATCTCTAATAGCACCCAAGATATCACCAGATATATATAGGATTTTTCCCTGACCCTGACTGTCCGGCCCCATGAGACTGTGATTTTCTCGGCCCCTACGGGTCCGAGGTCGTTCTCGCTGCACAGATTCATGCGCCAGGGCCTCCTGCAGATAATTCACTTTGGTTTATTGCGCTATCTCTAACAGCACTCAAGATATCACCAGATATATATTGGATTTTTCCCTGACCCTGAGTGTCCGGCCCCATGAGACTGTGGATTTCTCGGCCCCTGGAGGTCCGAGGTCGTTCCCGCTGCACAGATTCATGCGTCAGGGCCTCCTACAGATAACTCACTTTGGTTTATTGCGCTATCTCTAACAGCACCCAAGATATCACCACATATATATTGGATTTTTCCCTGACCCAGAGTGTCCGGCCCCATGAGACTGTGATTTTCTCGGCCCCTACGGGTCCGAGGTCGTTCTCGCTGCACAGATTCATGCGCCAGGGCCTCCTGCAGATAATTCACTTTGGTTTATTGCGCTATCTCTAACAGCACCCGAGATATCACCAGATATATATTGGATTTTTCCCTGACCCTCAGTGTCCGGCCCCATGAGACTGTGGTTTTTTCGGCCCCTGGTGGTCCGAGGTCGTTCCCGTTGCACAGATTCATGCGCCGGGGCCTCCTGCAGATAATTCACTTTGATTTATTGCGCTATCTGTAATAGCACCCGAGATATCACCAGATATATATTGGATTTCTCACTGACCCTAAGTGTCCGGCCCCTCGGGACGGTGGTTTTCTCGGCCCCTGGAGGTCCGAGGTCGTTCCCGCTGCACAGATTCATGCGCCAGGGCCTCCTACAGATAACTCACTTTGGTTTATTGCGCTATCTATAATAGCACCCGAGATATCACCAGATATATACTGGATTTTTCCCTGACCCTGAGTGTCCGGCCCCATGAGACGGTAGTTTTCTCGGCCCCTGGTGGTCCGAGGTCGTTCCCGCTGCACAGATTCATGCGCCAGGGCCTCCTACAGACAATGCAGTTTGATTTATTGCGCTATCTGTAATAGCACCCGAGATATCACCAGATATATATTGGATTTTTCCCTTACCCTGAGTGTACGGCCCCATGAGACGGTGGTTTTCTCGGCCCCTGGTGGTCCGAGGTCGTTCCCGCTGCACAGATCAATGCGCCAGGGCCTCCTGCAGATAATTCAGTTTCGTTTATTGCGCTATCTCTAATAGCACCCGAGATATCACCAGATATATATTGGATTTTTCGCTTACCCTGAATGTCCGGCCCCATGAGACGGTGGTTTTCTCGGCCCTTGGTGGTCCTAGGTCGTTCCCGCTGCACAGATGCATGCGCCAGGGCGTCCTGCAGATAATTCCCTTTGGCTTATTGCGCTATCTCTAATAGCACCCGAGATATCACCAGATATATATTGGATTTTCCCCTGACCCTGAGTGGCCGGCCCCATGAGACGGTGGTCTTCTCGGCACCTGGTGGTCCGAGGTCGTTCCCGCTGCCCAGATTCATGCGCCACGGCCTCCTACTGACAATGCACTTTGATTTATTGCGCTATCTGTAATAGCACCCGAGATATCACCAGATATATATTGGATATTTCCCGCACCCTGAGTGTCCAGCCCCATGAGACGGTGGTTTTCTCGGCCCCTGGTGGACCGAGGTGGTTCCCGCTGCACAGATTCATGCGCCAGGGCCTCCTGCAGATAATTCACTTTGGTTTATTGCGCTATCTCTAATAGCGCCCGAGATATCACCAGATATGTATTGGATTTTTCCCTGACCCTGAGTGTCCAGCCCCATGAGACTGCGATTTTCTCGGCCCCTGGTGGTCCGAGGTCGTTCCCGCTGCACACATTCATGCGCCAGGGCCTCCTGCAGATAATAGACTTTGGTTTATTGCGGTATCTCTAATAGCACCCGAGATATCACCAGATATATATTGGATTTTGCCCTGACCCTGAGTGTCCGGCCGCATGAGACGGTGGTTTTCTCGGCCCCTGGTGGTCCGAGGTCGATCCCGCTGCACAGATTCATGCGCCAGGGCCTCCTACAGTCAATGCACTTTGATTTATTTCGCTATCTGTAATAGAACCCGAGATATCACCAGATATATATTGCATTTTCCCCAGACCCTGAGTGTCCGGCCGCATGAGACTGTAGTTTTCTCGGCCCCTGGTGGTCCGAGGTCGTTCCCGCTGCACAGATTCATGCGCCAGGGCCCCCTGCAGATAATTCACTTTGGTTTATTGCGCTATCTCTAACAGCACCCAAGATATCACCAGATATATATTGGATTTTTCCCTGACCCTGAGTGTCCGGCCCCATGAGACTGTGGTTTTGTCGGCCCCTGGTTGTCCGAGGTCGTTCCCGCTGCACAGATTCATGCGCCAGGGCCTCCTACAGATAACTCACTTTGGTTTGTTGCGCTATATATAATAGCACCCGAGATATCACCAGATATATATTGGATTTTCCCCTGACCCTGAGTGTCCGGCCCCATGAGACTGCGATTTTCTCGGCCCCTGGTGGTCCGAGGTCGTTCCCGCTGCACAGATTCATGCGCCAGGGCCTCCTGCAGATAATTCACTTTGGTTTATTGCGCTATCTCTAATAGCACCCTAGATATCACCAGATATATATTGGGTTTTTCCCTGACCCTTACAGTCCGGCCCCATGAGACGGTGATTTTCTCGGCCCCTGGTGGTCCGAGGTCGTTCCCGCTGCACAGAATCATGCGCCAGGGCTTCCTGCAGATAATGCACTTTGGTTTATTGCGCTATCTCTAATAGCACCCGAGATATCACCAGATATATATTGAATTTTCCCCTGAACCTGAGTGTCCGGCCCCATGAGACTGTGGTTTTCTCGGCCCCTGGTCGTCCGAGGTCGTTCCCGCTGCACAGATTCATGCGCCAGGGCCTCCTACAAGTAATGCACTTTGATTTATTGCGCTATCTGTAATAGCACCCGAGATATCACCAGATATATATTGGATTTTTCCCTGACCCTGAGTGTCCGGCCCCATGAGACGGTGGTTGTCTCGCCCCTGGTGGTCCGAGGTCGTTCCCGCTGCACAGATTCATGCGCCAGGGCCTCCTGCAGATAATTCACTTTGATTTATTGCGCTATCTGTAATAGCACCCGAGATATCACCAGATATATATTGGATTTTTCCCTTACCCTGAGTGTCCGGCCCCATGAGACGGTGGTTTTCTCGGCCCTTGGTGGTCCTAGGTCGTTCCCGCTGCACAGATGCATGCGCCAGGGCGTCCTGCAGATAATTCCCTTTTGCTTATTGCGCTATCTCTAATAGCACCCGAGATATCACCAGATATATATTGGATTTTCCCCTGACCCTGAGTGGCCGGCCCCATGAGACGGTGGTCTTCTCGGCACCTGGTGGTCCGAGGTCGTTCCCGCTGCCCAGATTCATGCGCCACGGCCTCCTACTGACAATGCACTTTGATTTATTGCGCTATCTGTAATAGCACCCGAGATATCACCAGATATATATTGGATATTTCCCTCACCCTGAGTGTCCAGCCCCATGAGACGGTGGTTTTCTCGGCCCCTGGAGGTCCGAGGTCGTTCCCGCTGCACAGATTCATGCGCCAGGGCCTCCTACAGACAATGCACTTTGATTTATTGCGCTATCTGTAATAGCACCCGAGATATCACCACATATATATTGGATTTTTCCCTGACCCAGAGTGTCCGGCCCCATGAGACGGTGGTTTTCTCGGCTCCTGGTGATCCGAGGTCGTTCCCGCTGCACAGATGCATGCGCCAGGGCCTCCTGCAGATAATTCCCATTGGCTTATTGCGCTATCTCTAATAGCACCCGAGATATCACCACATATATATTGGATTTTTCCCTGACCCAGAGTGTCCGGCCCCATGAGACTGAAGTTTTCTCGGCCCCTGGTGGTCCGAGGTCGTTCCCGCTGCACAGATTCATGCGCTAGGGCCTCCTACAGACAATGCACTTTGATTTATTGCGCTATCTCTAATAGCGCCCGAGATATCACCAGATATGTATTGGGTTTTCCCTGACCCTGAGTGTCCGGCCCCATGAGACTGCGATTTTCTCGGCCCCTGGTGGTCCGAGGTCGTTCCCGCTGCACACATTCATGCGCCAGGGCCTCCTGCAGATAATAGACTTTGGTTTATTGCGGTATCTCTAATAGCACCCGAGATATCATCAGATATATATTGGATTTTGCCCTGACCCTGAGTGTCCGGCCCCATGAGACGGTGGTTTTCTCGGCCCCTGGTGGTCCGAGGACGATCCCGCTGCACAGATTCATGCGCCAGGGCCTCCTACAGTCAATGCACTTTGATTTAATTCGCTATCTGTAATAGAACCCGAGATATCACCAGATATATATTGCATTTTCCCCAGACCCTGAGTGTCCGGCCGCATGAGACTGTGGTTTTCTCGGCCCCTGGTCGTCCGAGGTCGTTCCCGCTGCACAGATTCATGCGCCAGGGCCTCCTACAAGTAATGCACTTTGATTTATTGCGCTATCTGTAATAGCACCCGAGATATCACCAGATATATATTGGATATTTCCCTCACCCTGAGTGTCCAGCCCCATGAGACGGTGGTTTTCTCGGCCCCTGGTGGACCGAGGTCGTTCCTGCTGCACAGATTCATGCGCCAGGGCCTCCTGCAGACAATGCACTTTGATTTATTGCGCTATCTGTAATAGCAGCCGAGATATCACCAGATTTATATTGGATTTTTCACTGACCCTGAGTGTCCGGCCCCTGGGGACGGTGGTTTTGTCGGCCCCTGGTGGTCCGAGGTCGTTCCCGCTGCACAGATTCATGCGCCAGGGCCTCCTACAGATAACTCACTTTGGTTTGTTGCGCTATATATAATAGCACCCGAGATATCACCAGATATATATTGGATTTTCCCCTGACCCTGAGTGTCCTGCCCCATGAGACTGCGATTTTCTCGGCCCCTGGTGGTCCGAAGTCGTTCCCGCTGCACAGATTCATGCGCCAGGGCCTCCTGCAGATAATTCACTTTGGTTTATTGCGCTATCTCTAATAGCACCCAAGACATCACCAGATATATATTGGATTTTTCCCTGACCCTGAGTGTCCGGCCCCATGAGACGGTGGTTTTCTCGGCCCCTGGTGGTCCGAGGTCGATCCCGCTGCACAGATTCATGCGCCAGGGCCTCCTACACACAATGCACTTTGATTTATTGCGCTATCTGTAATAGCACCCGAGATATCACCAGATATATATTGGATATTTCCCTCACCCTGAGTGTCCGGCCCCATGAGACGGTGGTCTTCTCGGCCCCTGGTGGTCCGAGGTCGTTCCCGCTGCCCAGATTCATGCGCCAGGGCCTCCTGCAGATAATTCAGTTTCGTTTATTGCGCTATCTCTAATAGCACCCGCGATATCACCAGATATATATTGGATTTTTCCCTTACCCTGAGTGTCCGTCCCCATGAGGCGGTGGTTTTCTCGGCCCCTGGTGGTCCTAGGTCGTTCCTGCTGCACAGATGCATGCGCCAGGGCGTCCTGCAGATAATTCCCTTTGGCTTATTGCGCTATCTCTAATAGCACCCGAGATATCACCAGATATATATTGGATTTTCCCCTGACCCTGAGTGGCCGGCCCCATGAGACGGTGGTTTTCTCGGCCCCTGGTGGTCCGAGGTCGATCCCGCTGCACAGATTCATGCGCCAGGGCCTCCTACAGACAATGCACTTTGATTTATTTCGCTATCTGTAATAGAACCCGAGATATCACCAGATATATATTGCATTTTCCCCAGACCCTGAGTGTCCGGCCGCATGAGACTGTAGTTTTCTCGGCCCCTGGTGGTCCGAGCTCGTTCCCGCTGCACAGATTCATGCGCCAGGGCCTCCTGCAGATAATTCACTTTGATTTATTGCGCTATCTGTAATAGCACCCGAGATATCACCAGATATATATTGGATATTTCACTGACCCTAAGTGTCCGGCCCCTGGGGACGGTGGTTTTGTCGGCCCCTGGTGGTCCGAGGTCTATCCCGCTGCACAGATTCATGCGCCAGGGCCTCCTGCAGATAATAGACTTTGGTTTATTGCGCTATCTCTAATAGCACCCAAGACATCACCAGATATATATTGGATTTTTCCCTCATCCTGAGTGTCCAGCCCCATGAGACGCTGGTTTTCTCGGCCCCTGGTGGACCGAGGTCGTTCCTGCTGCACAGATTCATGCGCCAGGGCCTCCTACAAGTAATGCACTTTGATTTATTGCGCTATCTGTAATAGTACCCGAGATATCACCAGATATATATTGGATATTTCCCTCACCCTGAGTGTCCAGCCCCATGAGACGGTGGTTTTCTCGGCCCCTGGTGGACCGAGGTCGTTCCTACTGCACAGATTCATGCGCCAGGGCCTCCTGCAGATAATTCACTTTGGTTTATTGCGCTATCTCTAATAGCGCCCGAGATATCACCAGATATGTATTGGATTTTTCCCTGACCCTGAGTGTCCGGCCCCACGAGACTGCGATTTTCTCGGCCCCTGGTGGTCCGAGGTCGTTCCCGCTGCACACATTCATGCACCAGGGCCTCCTACAGACAATGCACTTTGATTTATTGCGCTATCTGTAATAGCACCCGAGATATCACCACATATATATTGGATTTTTCCCTGACCCAGAGTGTCCGGCCCCATGAGACGGTGGTTTTCTCGGCCCCTGGGGGTCGGAGGTCGTTCCCGCTGCACAGATTCATGCGCCAGGGCCTCCTACAGACAATGCACTTTGATTTATTGCGCTATCTGTAATAGCACCCGAGATATCACCAGATATATATTGGATTTTTCCCTTACCCTGAGTGTCCGGCCCCATGAGACGGTGGTATTCTCGGCCCCTGGCGGTCCGAGGTCGTTCCCGCTGCACAGATGCATGCGCCAGGGCCTCCTGCAGATAATTCACTTTGGTTTATTGCGCTATCTCTAATAGCGCCCGAGATATCACCAGATATGTATTGGGTTTTCCCTGACCCTGAGTGTCCGGCCCCATGAGACTGCGATTTTCTCGGCCCCTGGTGGTCCGAGGTCGTTCCCGCTGCACACATTCATGCGCCAGGGCCTCCTGCAGATAATAGACTTTGGTTTATTGCGGTATCTCTAATAGCACCCGAGATATCATCAGATATATATTGGATTTTGCCCTGACCCTGAGTGTCCGGCCCCATGAGACGGTGGTTTTCTCGGCCCCTGGTGGTCCGAGGACGATCCCGCTGCACAGATTCATGCGCCAGGGCCTCCTACAGTCAATGCACTTTGATTTAATTCGCTATCTGTAATAGAACCCGAGATATCACCAGATATATATTGCATTTTCCCCAGACCCTGAGTGTCCGGCCGCATGAGACTGTGGTTTTCTCGGCCCCTGGTCGTCCGAGGTCGTTCCCGCTGCACAGATTCATGCGCCAGGGCCTCCTACAAGTAATGCACTTTGATTTATTGCGCTATCTGTAATAGCACCCGAGATATCACCAGATATATATTGGATATTTCCCTCACCCTGAGTGTCCAGCCCCATGAGACGGTGGTTTTCTCGGCCCCTGGTGGACCGAGGTCGTTCCTGCTGCACAGATTCATGCGCCAGGGCCTCCTGCAGACAATGCACTTTGATTTATTGCGCTATCTGTAATAGCAGCCGAGATATCACCAGATATATATTGGATTTTTCACTGACCCTGAGTGTCCGGCCCCTGGGGACGGTGGTTTTGTCGGCCCCTGGTGGTCCGAGGTCGTTCCCGCTGCACAGATTCATGCGCCAGGGCCTCCTACAGATAACTCACTTTGGTTTGTTGCGCTATATATAATAGCACCCGAGATATCACCAGATATATATTGGATTTTCCCCTGACCCTGAGTGTCCTGCCCCATGAGACTGCGATTTTCTCGGCCCCTGGTGGTCCGAAGTCGTTCCCGCTGCACAGATTCATGCGCCAGGGCCTCCTGCAGATAATTCACTTTGGTTTATTGCGCTATCTCTAATAGCACCCAAGACATCACCAGATATATATTGGATTTTTCCCTGACCCTGAGTGTCCGGCCCCATGAGACGGTGGTTTTCTCGGCCCCTGGTGGTCCGAGGTCGATCCCGCTGAACAGATTCATGCGCCAGGGCCTCCTACACACAATGCACTTTGATTTATTGCGCTATCTGTAATAGCACCCGAGATATCACCAGATATATATTGGATATTTCCCTCACCCTGAGTGTCCGGCCCCATGAGACGGTGGTCTTCTCGGCCCCTGGTGGTCCGAGGTCGATCCCGCTGCACAGATTCATGCGCCAGGGCCTCCTACAGACAATGCACTTTGATTTATTTCGCTATCTGTAATAGAACCCGAGATATCACCAGATATATATTGCATTTTCCCCAGACCCTGAGTGTCCGGCCGCATGAGACTGTAGTTTTCTCGGCCCCTGGTGGTCCGAGCTCGTTCCCGCTGCACAGATTCATGCGCCAGGGCCTCCTGCAGATAATTCACTTTGATTTATTGCGCTATCTGTAATAGCACCCGAGATATCACCAGATATATATTGGATATTTCACTGACCCTAAGTGTCCGGCCCCTGGGGACGGTGGTTTTGTCGGCCCCTGGTGGTCCGAGGTCTATCCCGCTGCACAGATTCATGCGCCAGGGCCTCCTGCAGATAATAGACTTTGGTTTATTGCGCTATCTCTAATAGCACCCAAGACATCACCAGATATATATTGGATTTTTCCCTCATCCTGAGTGTCCAGCCCCATGAGACGCTGGTTTTCTCGGCCCCTGGTGGACCGAGGTCGTTCCTGCTGCACAGATTCATGCGCCAGGGCCTCCTACAAGTAATGCACTTTGATTTATTGCGCTATCTGTAATAGTACCCGAGATATCACCAGATATATATTGGATATTTCCCTCACCCTGAGTGTCCAGCCCCATGAGACGGTGGTTTTCTCGGCCCCTGGTGGACCGAGGTCGTTCCTGCTGCACAGATTCATGCGCCAGGGCCTCCTGCAGATAATTCACTTTGGTTTATTGCGCTATCTCTAATAGCGCCCGAGATATCACCAGATATGTATTGGATTTTTCCCTGACCCTGAGTGTCCGGCCCCACGAGACTGCGATTTTCTCGGCCCCTGGTGGTCCGAGGTCGTTCCCGCTGCACACATTCATGCGCCAGGGCCTCCTACAGACAATGCACTTTGATTTATTGCGCTATCTGTAATAGCACCCGAGATATCACCACATATATATTGGATTTTTCCCTGACCCAGAGTGTCCGGCCCCATGAGACGGTGGTTTTCTCGGCCCCTGGGGGTCGGAGGTCGTTCCCGCTGCACAGATTCATGCGCCAGGGCCTCCTACAGACAATGCACTTTGATTTATTGCGCTATCTGTAATAGCACCCGAGATATCACCAGATATATATTGGATTTTTCCCTTACCCTGAGTGTCCGGCCCCATGAGACGGTGGTATTCTCGGCCCCTGGCGGTCCGAGGTCGTTCCCGCTGCACAGATGCATGCGCCAGGGCCTCCTGCAGATAATTCACTTTGGTTTATTGCGCTATCTCTAATAGCGCCCGAGATATCACCAGATATGTATTGGGTTTTCCCTGACCCTGAGTGTCCGGCCCCATGAGACTGCGATTTTCTCGGCCCCTGGTGGTCCGAGGTCGTTCCCGCTGCACACATTCATGCGCCAGGGCCTCCTGCAGATAATAGACCTTGGTTTATTGCGGTATCTCTAATAGCACCCGAGATATCACCAGATATATATTGGATTTTTCACTGACCCTGAGTGTCCGGCCCCATGAGACTGTGGTTTTCTCGGCCCCTGGTCGTCCGAGGTCGTTCCCGCTGCACAGATTCATGCGCCAGGGCCTCCTACAAGTAATGCACTTGGATTTATTGCGCTATCTGTAATAGCACCCGAGATATCACCAGATATATATTGGATTTTTCCCTGACCCTGAGTGTCCGGCCCCATGAGACGGTGGTTGTCTCGCCCCTGGTGGTCCGAGGTCGTTCCCGCTGCACAGATTCATGCGCCAGTGCTTTCTACAGACAATGCACTTTGATTTATTGCGCTATCTGTAATAGCAGCCGAGATATCACCAGATATATATTGGATTTTTCACTGACCCTGAGTGTCCGGCCCCATGAGACTGTGATTTTCTCGGCCCCAACGGGTCCGAGGTCGTTCTCGCTGCACAGATGCATGCGCCAGGGCCTCCTGCAGATAATTCACTTTGGTTTATTGCGCTATCTCTCACAGCACCCAAGATATCACCAGATATATATTGGATTTTTCCCTGACCCTGAGTGTCCGGCCCCATGAGACTGTGGTTTTTTCGGCCCCTGGTGGTCCGAGGTCGTTCCCGTTGCACAGATTCATGCGCCAGGGCCTCCTGCAGATAATTCACTTTGATTTATTGCGCTATCTGTAATAGCACCCGAGATATCACCAGATATATATTGGATTTCTCACTGACCCTAAGTGTCCGGCCCCACGGGACGGTGGTTTTCTCGGCCCCTGGAGGTCCGAGGTCGTTCCCGCTGCACAGATTCATGCGCCAGGGCCTCCTACAGATAACTCACTTTGGTTTATTGCGCTATCTATAATAGCACCCGAGATATCACCAGATATATACTGGATTTTTCCCTGACCCTGAGTGTCCGGCCCCATGAGACGGTAGTTTTCTCGGCCCCTGGTGGTTCGAGGTCGTTCCCGCTGCCCAGATTCATGCGCCAGGGCCTCCTGCAGATAATTCAGTTTTGTTTATTGCGCTATCTCTAATAGCACCCGAGATATCACCAGATATATATTGGATTTTGCCCTGACCCTGAGTGTCCGGCCCCATGAGACTGTGGTTTTCTCGGCCCCTGGTGGTCCGAGGTCGTTCCCGTTGCACAGATTCATGCGCCAGGGCCTCCTGCAGATAATTCACTTTGGTTTATTGCGCTATCTCTAATAGCACCCTAGATATCACCAGATATATATTGGGTTTTTCCCTGACCCTTACAGTCCGGCCCCATGAGACGGTGATTTTCTCGGCCCCTGGTGGTCCGAGGTCGTTCCCGCTGCACAGAATCATGCGCCAGGGCTTCCTGCAGATAATGCACTTTGGTTTATTGCGCTATCTCTAATAGCACCCGAGATATCACCAGATATATATTGCATTTTCCCCAGACCCTGAGTGTCCGGCCGCATGAGACTGTAGTTTTCTCGGCCCCTGGTGGTCCGAGGTCGTTCCCGCTGCACAGATTCATGCGCCAGGGCCTCCTACAGACAATGCACTTTGATTCATTGCGCTATCTGTAATAGCACCCGAGATATCACCAGATATATATTGGATTTTCCCCTGACTCTGAGTGTCCGGCCCCATGAGACGGTGGTTTTCTCGGCCCCTGGTGGTCCGAGGTCTATCCCGCTGCACAGATTCATGCGCCAGGGCCTCCTACAGACAATGCACTTTGATTTATTTCGCTATCTGTAATAGGACCCGAGATATCACCAGATATATATTGGAATTTCCCCTGACTCTGGGTGTCCGGCCCCATGAAACGGTGGTTTTCTCGGCCCCTGGTGGTCCGAGGTCGTTCCCGCTGCACTGATTCATGCGCCAGTGCCTCCTGCAGATAATTCACTTTCGTTTATTGCGCTATCTCTAATAGCACCCGAGATATCACCAGATATATATTGGATTGTCCCCTGACCCTGAGTGTCCGGCCCCATGAACGGTGGATTTCTCGGCCCCTGGTGGTCCGAGGTCGTTCCCGCTGCACAGATTCATGCGCCAGCGCCTCTTGCAGATAATTCACTTTGGTTCATTGCGCTATCTCTAATAGCACCCAAGACATCACCAGATATATATTGGATTTTTCCCTCACCCTGAGTGTCCAGCCCCATGAGACGCTGGTTTTCTCGGCCCCTGGTTGACCGAGGTGGTTCCCGCTGCACAGATTCATGCGCCAGGGCCTCCTGCAGATAATTCACTTTGGTTTATTGCACTATCTCTAATAGCGCCCGAGATATCACCAGATATGTATTGGATTTTTCCCTGACCCTGAGTGTCCGGCCCCATGAGACTGCGATTGTCTCGGCCCCTGGTGGTCCGAGGTCGCTCCCGCTGCACACATTCATGCGCCAGGGCCTCCTGCAGATAATAGACTTTGGTTTATTGCGGTATCTCTAATAGCACCCGAGATATCACCAGATATATATTGGATTTTGCCCTGACCCTGAGTGTTCGGCCCCATGAGACGGTGGTTTTCTCGGCCCCTGGTGGTCTGAGGTCGTTCCCGTTGCACCGATTCATGCGGCAGGGCCTCCTGCAGATAATTCACTTTGGTTTATTGCGCTATCTCTAATAGCACCCGAGATATCATCAGATATATATTGGATTGTCCCCTGACCCTGAGTGTCCGGCCCCATGAGACTGTGGTTTTCTCGGCCCCTGGTCGTCCGAGGTCGTTCCCGCTGCACAGATTCATGCGCCAGGGCCTCCTACAAGTAATGCACTTTGATTTATTGCGCTATCTGTAATAGCACCCGAGATATCACCAGATATATATTGGATATTTCCCTCACCCTGAGTGTCCAGCCCCATGAGACGGTGGTTTTCTCGGCCCCTGGTGGACCGAGGTCGTTCCTGCTGCACAGATTCATGCGCCAGGGCCTCCTGCAGATAATTCACTTTGGTTTATTGCGCTATCTCTAATAGCGCCCGAAATATCACCAGATATGTATTGGATTTTTCCCTGACCCTGAGTGTCCGGCCCCATGAGACTGCGATTTTCTCGGCCCCTGGTGGTCCGAGGTCGTTCCCGCAGCACACATTCATGCGCCAGGGCCTCCTGCAGATAATACACTTTGGTTTATTGTGCTATCTCTAATAGCACCCGAGATAACACCAGATATATATTGGATTTTGCCCTGACCCTGAGTGTCCGGCCCCATGAGACGGTGGTTTTCTCGGCCCCTGGTGGTCCGAGGTCGTTCCCGCTGCACAGATTCATGCGCCAGCGCCTCTTGCAGATAATTCAGTTTCGTTTATTGCGCTATCTCTAATAGCACCCGAGATATCACCAGATATATATTGGATATTTCCCTCACCCTGAGTGTCCGGCCCCATGAGACGGTGGTCTTCTCGGCCCCTGGTGGTCCGAGGTCGTTCCCGCTGCCCAGATTCATGCGCCAGGGCCTCCTGCAGATAATTCAGTTTCGTTTATTGCGCTATCTCTAATAGCACCCGAGATATCACCAGATATATATTGGATTTTTCCCTTACCCTGAGTGTCCGGCCCCATGAGGCGGTGGTTTTCTCGGCCCCTGGTGGTCCTAGGTCGTTCCCGCTGCACAGATGCATGCGCCAGGGTGTCCTGCAGATAATTCCCTTTGGCTTATTGCGCTATCTCTAATAGCACCCGAGATATCACCAGATATATATTGGATTTTCCCCTGACCCTGAGTGGCCGGCCCCATGAGACGGTGGTTTTCTCGGCCCCTGGTGGTCCGAGGTCGATCCCGCTGCACAGATTCATGCGCCAGGGCCTCCTACAGACAATGCACTTTGATTTATTGCGCTATCTGTAATAGCACCCGAGATATCACCAGATATATATTGGATATTTCCCTCACCCTGAGTGTCCAGCCCCATGAGATGGTGGTTTTCTCGGCCCCTGGTGGACCGAGGTGGTTCCCGCTGCACAGATTCATGCGCCAGGGCCTCCTGCAGATAATTCACTTTGGTTTATTGCGCTATCTCTAATAGCGCCCGAGATATCACCAGATATGTATTGGATTTTTCCCTGACCCTGAGTGTCCGGCCCCATGAGACTGCGATTTTCTCGGCCCCTGGTGGTCCGAGGTCGTTCCCGCTGCACACATTCATGCGCCAGGGCCTCCTGCAGATAATAGACTTTGGTTTATTGCGCTATCTCTAATAGCACCCGAGATATCACCAGATATATATTGGATTTTGCCCTGACCCTGAGTGTCCGGCCCCATGAGACAGTGGTTTTCTCGGCCCCTGGTGGTCCGAGGTCGATCCCGCTGCACAGATTCATGCGCCAGGGCCTCCTACAGACAATGCACTTTGATTTATTTCGCTATCTGTAATAGAACCCGAGATATCACCAGATATATATTGCATTTTCCCCAGACCCTGAGTGTCCGGCCGCATGAGACTGTAGTTTTCTCTGCCCCTGGTGGTCCGAGATCGTTCCCGCTGCACAGATTCATGCGCCAGGGCCCCCTGCAGATAATTCACTTTGGTTTATTGCGCTATCTCTAACAGCACCCAAGATATCACCAGATATATATTGGATTTTTCCCTGACCCTGAGTGTCCGGCCCCATGAGACTGTGGTTTTTTCGGCCCCTGGTGGTCCGAGGTCGTTCCCGTTGCACAGATTCATGCGCCAGGGCCTCCTACAGACAATGCACTTTGATTTATTTCGCTATCTGTAATAGGACCCGAGATATCACCAGATATATATTGGATTTTCCCCAGACCCTGAGTGTCCGGCCGCATGAGACGGTGGATGTCTCGGCCCCTGGTGGTCCGAGGTCGTTCCCGCTGCACAGAATCATGCGCCAGGGCTTCCTGCAGATAATGCACTTTGGTTTATTGCGCTATCTCTAATAGCACCCGAGATATCACCAGATATATATTGCATTTTCCCCAGACCCTGAGTGTCCGGCCGCATGAGACTGTAGTTTTCTCGGCCCCTGGTGGTCCGAGGTCGTTCCCCCTGCACAGATTCATGCGCCAGGGCCTCCTACAGACAATGCACTTTGATTCATTGCGCTATCTGTAATAGCACCCGAGATATCACCAGATATATATTGGATTTTCCCCTGACTCTGAGTGTCCGGCCCCATGAGACGGTGGTTTTCTCGGCCCCTGGTGGTCCGAGGTCTATCCCGCTGCACAGATTCATGCGCCAGGGCCTCCTACAGACAATGCACTTTGATTTATTTCGCTATCTGTAATAGGACCCGAGATATCACCAGATATATATTGGAATTTCCCCTGACTCTGGGTGTCCGGCCCCATGAAACGGTGGTTTTCTCGGCCCCTGGTGGTCCGAGGTCGTTCCCGCTGCACTGATTCATGCGCCAGTGCCTCCTGCAGATAATTCACTTTCGTTTATTGCGCTATCTCTAATAGCACCCGAGATATCACCAGATATATATTGGATTGTCCCCTGACCCTGAGTGTCCGGCCCCATGAACGGTGGTTTTCTCGGCCCCTGGTGGTCCGAGGTCGTTCCCGCTGCACAGATTCATGCGCCAGCGCCTCTTGCAGATAATTCACTTTGGTTTATTGCGCTATCTCTAATAGCACCCAAGACATCACCAGATATATATTGGATTTTTCCCTCACCCTGAGTGTCCAGCCCCATGAGACGCTGGTTTTCTCGGCCCCTGGTGGACCGAGGTGGTTCCCGCTGCACAGATTCATGCGCCAGGGCCTCCTGCAGATAATTCACTTTGGTTTATTGCACTATCTCTAATAGCGCCCGAGATATCACCAGATATGTATTGGATTTTTCCCTGACCCTGAGTGTCCGGCCCCATGAGACTGCGATTGTCTCGGCCCCTGGTGGTCCGAGGTCGTTCCCGCTGCACACATTCATGCGCCAGGGCCTCCTGCAGATAATAGACTTTGGTTTATTGCGGTATCTCTAATAGCACCCGAGATATCACCAGATATATATTGGATTTTGCCCTGACCCTGAGTGTTCGGCCCCATGAGACGGTGGTTTTCTCGGCCCCTGGTGGTCTGAGGTCGTTCCCGTTGCACCGATTCATGCGGCAGGGCCTCCTGCAGATAATTCACTTTGGTTTATTGCGCTATCTCTAATAGCACCCGAGATATCATCAGATATATATCGGATTGTCCCCTGACCCTGAGTGTCCGGCCGCATGAGACTGTAGTTTTCTCGGCCCCTGGTGGTCCGAGGTCATTCCCGCTGCACAGATTCATGCGCCAGGGCCTCCTACAGACAATGCACTTTGATTTATTGCGCTATCTGTAATAGCACCCGAGATATCACCACATATATATTGGATTTTTCCCTGACCCAGAGTGTCCGGCCCCATGAGACGGTGGTTTTCTCGGCCCCTGGGGGTCGGAGGTCGTTCCCGCTGCACAGATTCATGCGCCAGGGCCTCCTACAGACAATGCACTTTGATTTATTGCGCTATCTGTAATAGCACCCGAGATATCACCAGATATATATTGGATTTTTCCCTTACCCTGAGTGTCCGGCCCCATGAGACGGTGGTATTCTCGGCCCCTGGCGGTCCGAGGTCGTTCCCGCTGCACAGATGCATGCGCCAGGGCCTCCTGCAGATAATTCACTTTGGTTTATTGCGCTATCTCTTATAGCACCCGAGATATCACCAGATATATATTGGATTTTCCCCTGACCCTGAGTGTCCGGCCCCATGAGACTGTGGTTTTCTCGGCCCCTGGTGGTCCGTGGTCGTTCCCGTTGCACAGATTCATGCGTCAGGGCCTCCTGCAGATAATTCACTTTGGATTATTGCGCTATCACTAATAGCACCCGAGATATCACCAGATATATATTGGATTTTCCCCTGACCCTGAGTGTCCGGCCCCATGAGATGGTGGTTTTCTCGACCCCTGGTGATCCGAGGTCGTTCCCGCTGCACAGATTCATGCACCAGGGCCTCTTGCAGACAAATCACTTTGGTTTATTGCGCTATCACTAATAGCACCCGAGATATCACCAGATATATATTGGATTTTCCCCTGACCCTGAGTGTCCGGCCCCATGTGACTGTGGTTTTTTCGGCCCCTGGTGGTCCGAGGTCGTTCCCGCTGCACAGATTCAGGCGCCAGGGCCTCCTGCAGATAACTCACTTGGTTTCTTGCGCTATCTCTAATAGCATCCGAGATATCACCAGATATATATTGGATTTTCCCCTGACCCTGAGTGTCCGGCCCCATGAGACGGTGGTTTTCTCGGCCCCTGGTCGTCCGAGGTCGTTCCCGCTGCACAGATTCATGCGCCAGGGCCTCCTACAAGTAATGCACTTTGATTTATTGCGCTATCTGTAATAGCACCCGAGATATCACCAGATATATATTGGATATTTCCCTCACCCTGAGTGTCCAGCCCCATGAGACGGTGGTTTTCTCGGCCCCTGGTGGACCGAGGTCGTTCCTGCTGCACAGATTCATGCGCCAGGGCCTCCTGCAGATAATTCACTTTGGTTTATTGCGCTATCTCTAATAGCGCCCGAGATATCACCAGATATGTATTGGATTTTTCCCTGACCCTGAGTGTCCGGCCCCATGAGACTGCGATTTTCTCGGCCCCTGGTGGTCCGAGGTCGTTCCCGCAGCACACATTCATGCGCCAGGGCCTCCTGCAGATAATACACTTTGGTTTATTGTGCTATCTCTAATAGCACCCGAGATATCACCAGATATATATTGGATTTTGCCCTGACCCTGAGTGTCCGGCCCCATGAGACGGTGGTTTTCTCGGCCCCTGGTGGTCCGAGGTCGTTCCCGCTGCACAGATTCATGCGCCAGCGCCTCTTGCAGATAATTCAGTTTCGTTTATTGCGCTATCTCTAATAGCACCCGAGATATCACCAGATATATATTGGATATTTCCCTCACCCTGAGTGTCCGGCCCCATGAGACGGTGGTCTTCTCGGCCCCTGGTGGTCCGAGGTCGTTCCCGCTGCCCAGATTCATGCGCCAGGGCCTCCTGCAGATAATTCAGTTTCGTTTATTGCGCTATCTTTAATAGCACCCGAGATATCACCAGATATATATTGGATTTTTCCCTTACCCTGAGTGTCCGGCCCCATGAGGCGGTGGTTTTCTCGGCCCCTGGTGGTCCTAGGTCGTTCCCGCTGCACAGATGCATGCGCCAGGGCGTCCTGCAGATAATTCCCTTTGGCTTATTGCGCTATCTCTAATAGCACCCGAGATATCACCAGATATATATTGGATTTTCCCCTGACCCTGAGTGGCCGGCCCCATGAGACGGTGGTTTTCTCGGCCCCTGGTGGTCCGAGGTCGATCCCGCTGCACAGATTCATGCGCCAGGGCCTCCTACAGACAATGCACTTTGATTTATTGCGCTATCTGTAATAGCACCCGAGATATCACCAGATATATATTGGATATTTCCCTCACCCTGAGTGTCCAGCCCCATGAGATGGTGGTTTTCTCGGCCCCTGGTGGACCGAGGTGGTTCCCGCTGCACAGATTCATGCGCCAGGGCCTCCTGCAGATAATTCACTTTGGTTTATTGCGCTATCTCTAATAGCGCCCGAGATATCACCAGATATGTATTGGATTTTTCCCTGACCCTGAGTGTCCGGCCCCATGAGACTGCGATTTTCTCGGCCCCTGGTGGTCCGAGGTCGTTCCCGCTGCACACATTCATGCGCCAGGGCCTCCTGCAGATAATAGACTTTGGTTTATTGCGCTATCTCTAATAGCACCCGAGATATCACCAGATATATATTGCATTTTCCCCAGACCCTGAGTGTCCGGCCGCATGAGACTGTAGTTTTCTCGGCCCCTGGTGGTCCGAGATCGTTCCCGCTGCACAGATTCATGCGCCAGGGCCCCCTGCAGATAATTCACTTTGGTTTATTGCGCTATCTCTAACAGCACCCAAGATATCACCAGATATATATTGGATTTTTCCCTGACCCTGAGTGTCCGGCCCCATGAGACTGTGGTTTTTTCGGCCCCTGGTGGTCCGAGGTCGTTCCCGTTGCACAGATTCATGCGCCAGGGCCTCCTACAGACAATGCACTTTGATTTATTTCGCTATCTGTAATAGGACCCGAGATATCACCAGATATATATTGGATTTTCCCCAGACCCTGAGTGTCCGGCCGCATGAGACGGTGGATGTCTCGGCCCCTGGTGGTCCGAGGTCGTTCCCGCTGCACAGAATCATGCGCCAGGGCTTCCTGCAGATAATGCACTTTGGTTTATTGCGCTATCTCTAATAGCACCCGAGATATCACCAGATATATATTGCATTTTCCCCAGACCCTGAGTGTCCGGCCGCATGAGACTGTAGTTTTCTCGGCCGCTGGTGGTCCGAGGTCGTTCCCGCTGCACAGATTCATGCGCCAGGGCCTCCTACAGACAATGCACTTTGATTCATTGCGCTATCTGTAATAGCACCCGAGATATCACCAGATATATATTGGATTTTCCCCTGACTCTGAGTGTCCGGCCCCATGAGACGGTGGTTTTCTCGGCCCCTGGTGGTCCGAGGTCTATCCCGCTGCACAGATTCATGCGCCAGGGCCTCCTACAGACAATGCACTTTGATTTATTTCGCTATCTGTAATAGGACCCGAGATATCACCAGATATATATTGGAATTTCCCCTGACTCTGGGTGTCCGGCCCCATGAAACGGTGGTTTTCTCGGCCCCTGGTGGTCCGAGGTCGTTCCCGCTGCACTGATTCATGCGCCAGTGCCTCCTGCAGATAATTCACTTTCGTTTATTGCGCTATCTCTAATAGCACCCGAGATATCACCAGATATATATTGGATTGTCCCCTGACCCTGAGTGTCCGGCCCCATGAACGGTGGTTTTCTCGGCCCCTGGTGGTCCGAGGTCGTTCCCGCTGCACAGATTCATGCGCCAGCGCCTCTTGCAGATAATTCACTTTGGTTTATTGCGCTATCTCTAATAGCACCCAAGACATCACCAGATATATATTGGATTTTTCCCTCACCCTGAGTGTCCAGCCCCATGAGACGCTGGTTTTCTCGGCCCCTGGTGGACCGAGGTGGTTCCCGCTGCACAGATTCATGCGCCAGGGCCTCCTGCAGATAATTCACTTTGGTTTATTGCACTATCTCTAATAGCGCCCGAGATATCACCAGATATGTATTGGATTTTTCCCTGACCCTGAGTGTCCGGCCCCATGAGACTGCGATTGTCTCGGCCCCTGGTGGTCCGAGGTCGTTCCCGCTGCACACATTCATGCGCCAGGGCCTCCTGCAGATAATAGACTTTGGTTTATTGCGGTATCTCTAATAGCACCCGAGATATCACCAGATATATATTGGATTTTGCCCTGACCCTGAGTGTTCGGCCCCATGAGACTGTGGTTTTCTCGGCCCCTGGTCGTCCGAGGTCGTTCCCGCTGCACAGATTCATGCGCCAGGGCCTCCTACAAGTAATGCACTTTGATTTATTGCGCTATCTGTAATAGCACCCGAGATATCACCAGATATATATTGGATATTTCCCTCACCCTGAGTGTCCAGCCCCATGAGACGGTGGTTTTCTCAGGCCCCTGGTGGTCCGTGGTCGTTCCCGTTGCACAGATTCATGCGTCAGGGCCTCCTGCAGATAATTCACTTTGGATTATTGCGCTATCACTAATAGCACCCGAGATATCACCAGATATATATTGGATTTTCCCCTGACCCTGAGTGTCCGGCCCCATGTGACTGTGGTTTTTTCGGCCCCTGGTGGTCCGAGGTCGTTCCCGCTGCACAGATTCAGGCGCCAGGGCCTCCTGCAGATAACTCACTTGGTTTCTTGCGCTATCTCTAATAGCATCCGAGATATCACCAGATATATATTGGATTTTCCCCTGACCCTGAGTGTCCGGCCCCATGAGACGGTGGTTTTCTCGGCCCCTGGTGGTCCGAGGTCGTTCCCGCTGCACACATTCATGCGCCAGGGCCTCCTGCAGATAATAGACTTTGGTTTATTTCCCTATCTCTAATAGCACCCGAGATATCACCAGATATATATTGGATTTTTCCCTGACCCTGAGTGTCCGGCCCCATGAGACGGTGGTTTTCTCGGCTCCTGGTGGTCCGAGGTCGTTCCCGCTGCACAGATTCATGCGCCAGGGCCTCCTGCAGATAATTCACTTTCGTTTATTGCGCTATCTCTAATAGCACCAGATATATCACCAGATATATATTGGATTTTCCCCTGACTCTGAGTGTCCGACCCCATGAGACGGTGGTTTTCTCGGCCCCTGATGGTCCGAGGTCGTTCCCGCTTCCCAGATTCATGCGCCAGGGCCTCCTGCAGATAATTCACATTGGTTTATTGCGCTATCTCTAATAGCACCCGAGATATCACCAGATATATATTGGATTTTCCCCTGACTCTGGGTGTCCGGCCCCATGAAACGGTGGTTTTCTCGGCCCCTGGTGGTCCGTGGTCGTTCCCGCTGCACTGATTCATGCGCCAGGGCCTCCTGCAGATAATTCACTTTCGTTTATTGCACTATCTGTAATAGCACCGGAGATATCACCAGATATATATTGGATTTTCCCCAGACCCTGAGTGTCCGGCCGCATGAGACTGTAGTTTTCTCGGCCCCTGGTGGTCCGAGGTCGTTCCCGCTTCACAGATTCATGCGCCAGGGCCTCCTACAGACAATGCACTTTGATTTATTGCGCTATCTGTAATAGCACCGGAGATATCACCAGATATATATTGGATTTTTCCCTGACCCTGAGTGTCCGGCCCCATGAGACGGTGGTTTTCTCGGCCCCTGGCGGTCCGAGGTCGTTCCCGCTGCACAGATGCATGCGCCAGGGCCTCCTGCAGATAATTCACTTTGGTTTATTGCGCTATCTCTAATAGCACCCGAGATATCACCAGATATATATTGGATTATGCCCTGACCATGAGTGTCCGGCCCCATGGGACTGTGGTTTTCTCGGCCCCTGGTCGTCCGAGGTCGTTCCCGCTGCACAGATTCATGCGCCAGGGCCTCCTACAGATAACTCACTTTGGTTTATTGCGCTATCTCTAATAGCACCCGAGATATCACCAGATATATATTGGATTTTTCCCTGACCCTGAGTGCCCGACCCCATGAGACGGTGGTTTTCTCGCCCCTGGTGGTTCGAGGTCGTTCCCGCTGCACAGATTCATTCGCCAGTGCCTCCTACAAACATTGCACATTGATTTATTGCGCTATCTCTAATAGCACCCGAGATATCACCAGATGTATATTGGATTTTTCCCTGTCCCTGAGTGTCCGGCACCATGAGTCTGTAGTTTTCTCGGCCCCTGGTGGTCCGAGGTCGTTCCCGCTACACAGATTTATGCGCCAGGGCCTCCTACAGACAATGCAGTTTGATTTATTGCGTTATCTGTAATAGCACCCGAGATATCACCACATATATATTGGATTTTTCCCTGACCCAGAGTGTCCGGCCCCATGAGACGGTGGTTTTCTCGGCCCCTGGTGGTCCGAGGTCGTTCCCGCTGCACAGATTCATGCGCCAGGGCCTCCTACAGACAATGCACTTTGATTCATTGCGCTATCTGTAATAGCACCCGAGATATCACCAGATATATATTGGATATTTCCCTCACCCTGAGTGTCCAGCCCCATGAGACGGTGGTTTTCACGGCCCCTGGTGTAGCGAGGTCGTTCCCGCTGCACAGATTCATGCGCCAGGGCCTCCTGCAGATAATTCGCTTTGGTTTATTTCGCTATCTGTAATAGGAACCGAGATATCACCAGATATATATTGGATTTTCCGCAGACCCTGAGTGTCCGCCCCCATGAGACTGTAGTTTTCTCGGCCCCTGGTGGTCCGAGGTCGTTCCCGCTGTACAGGTTCATGCGCCAGGGCCTCCTACAGACAATGCACTTTGATTTATTGCGCTATCTCTAATAGCACCCGAGATATCACCAGCTATATATTGGATTTTCCCCTGACCCTGAGTGTCCGGCCCCATGAGACTGTGGTTTTTTCGGACCCTGGTGGTCCGAGGTCGTTCCCGCTGCACAGATTCAGGCGCCAGGGCCTCCTGCAGATAACTCACTTTGGTTTATTGCGCTATCTCTAATAGCACCCGAGATATCACCAGATATATATTGGATTTTTCCCTGACCCTGAGTGTCCGGCCCCATGAGACGGTGGTTTTCTCGGCTCCTGGTGGTCCGAGGTCGTTCCCGCTGCACAGATTCATGCGCCAGGGCCTCCTGCAGATAATTCACTTTCGTTTATTGCGCTATCTCTAATAGCACCAGATATATCACCAGATATATATTGGATTTTCCCCTGACTCTGAGTGTCCGACCCCATGAGACGGTGGTTTTCTCGGCCCCTGATGGTCCGAGGTCGTTCCCGCTTCCCAGATTCATGCGCCAGGGCCTCCTGCAGATAATTCACATTGGTTTATTGCGCTATCTCTAATAGCACCCGAGATATCACCAGATATATATTGGATTTTCCCCTGACTCTGGGTGTCCGGCCCCATGAAACGGTGGTTTTCTCGGCCCCTGGTGGTCCGAGGTCGTTCCCGCTGCACTGATTTATGCGCCAGGGCCTCCTGCAGATAATTCACTTTCGTTTATTGCACTATCTCTAATAGCACCCGAAATATCACCAGATATATATTGGATTTTCCCCTGACCCTGAGTGTCCGGCCCCATGTGACGGTGGTTTTCTCGGCCCCTGGTGGTCCGAGGTCGTTCCCGCTGCACAGATTCATGCGCCAGGGCCTCCTACAGACAATGCACTTTGATTTATTTCGCTATCTGTAATAGGACCCGAGATATCACCAGATATATATTGGATTTTCCCCAGACCCTGAGTGTCCGGCCGCATGAGACTGTAGTATTCTCGGCCCCTGGTGGTCCGAGGTCGTTCCCGCTGCACAGATTCATGCGCCAGGGCCTCCTACAGACAATGCACTTTGATTTATTTCGCTATCTGTAATAGGAACCGAGATATCACCAGATATATATTGGATTTTCCCCTGACCCTGAGTGTCCGGCCCCATGAGACGGTGGTTTTCTCGGCCCCTGGTGGACCGAGGTCGTTCCCGCTGCACAGATTCATGCGCCAGGGCCTCCTGCAGATAATTCACTTTGGTTTATTGCGCTATCTCTAATAGCACCCGAGATATCACCAGATATATATTGGATTTTGCCCTGACCCTGAGTGTCCGGCACCATGAGACGGTGGTTTTCTCGCCCCTGGTGGTCCGAGGTCGTTCCCGTTGCACAGATTCATGCGCCAAGGCCTCCTACAGACAATGCACATTGATTTATTGCGCTATCTCTAATAGCACCCGAGATATCACCAGATGTATATTGGATTTTTCCCTGTCCCTGAGTGTCCGGCACCATGAGTCTGTAGTTTTCTCGGCCCCTGGTGGTCCGAGGTCGTTCCCGCTACACAGATTTATGCGCCAGGGCCTCCTACAGACAATGCACTTTGATTTATTGCGTTATCTGTAATAGCACCCGAGATATCACCACATATATATTGGATTTTTCCCTGACCCAGAGTGTCCGGCCCCATGAGACGGTGGTTTTCTCGGCCCCTGGTGGTCCGAGGTCGTTCCCGCTGCACAGATTCATGCGCCAGGGCCTCCTACAGACAATGCACTTTGATTCATTGCGCTATCTGTAATAGCACCCGAGATATCACCAGATATATATTGGATATTTCCCTCACCCTGAGTGTCCAGCCCCATGAGACGGTGGTTTTCACGGCCCCTGGTGTAGCGAGGTCGTTCCCGCTGCACAGATTCATGCGCCAGGGCCTCCTGCAGATAATTCGCTTGGGTTTATTTCGCTATCTGTAATAGGAACCGAGATATCACCAGATATATATTGGATTTTCCGCAGACCCTGAGTGTCCGCCCCCATGAGACTGTAGTTTTCTCGGCCCCTGGTGGTCCGAGGTCGTTCCCGCTGTACAGGTTCATGCGCCAGGGCCTCCTACAGACAATGCACTTTGATTTATTGCGCTATCTCTAATAGCACCCGAGATATCACCAGCTATATATTGGATTTTCCCCTGACCCTGAGTGTCCGGCCCCATGAGACTGTGGTTTTTTCGGACCCTGGTGATCCGAGGTCGTTCCCGCTGCACAGATTCAGGCGCCAGGGCCTCCTGCAGATAACTCACTTTGGATTATTGCACTATCTCTAATAGCACCGGAAATATCACCAGATATATATTGGATTTTCCCCTGACCCTGAGTGTCCGGCCCCATGTGACGGTGGTTTTCTCGGCCCCTGGTGGTCCGAGGTCGTTCCCGCTGCACAGATTCATGCGCCAGGGCCTCCTACAGACAATGCACTTTGATTTATTTCGCTATCTGTAATAGGACCCGAGATATCACCAGATATATATTGGATTTTCCCCAGACCCTGAGTGTCCGGCCGCATGAGACTGTAGTATTCTCGGCCCCTGGTGGTCCGAGGTCGTTCCCGCTGCACAGATTCATGCGCCAGGGCCTCCTGCAGATAATTCACTTTGGTTTATTGCGCTATCTCTAATAGCACCCGAGATATCACCAGATATATATTGGATTTTGCCCTGACCCTGAGTGTCCGGCACCATGAGACTGTGGTTTTCTCGGCTCCTGGTGGTCCGAGGTCGTTCCCGTTGCACAGATTCATGCGCCAAGGCCTCCTACAGACAATGCACTTTGATTTATTGCGCTATCTGTAATAGCACCCGAGATATCACCACATATATATTGGATTTTTCAATGACCCAGAGTGTCCGAGCCCATGAGATGGTGGTTTTCTCGGCCCCTGGTGATCCGAGGTCGTTCCCGCTGCACAGATTCATGCACCAGGGCCTCTTGCAGACAATTCACTTTGGTTTATTGCGCTATCTGTAATAGCACCCGCGATATCACCAGATATATATTGGATATTTACGTCACCCTGAGTGTCCAGCCCCATGAGACGGTGGTTTTCTCGGCCCCTGGTGGACCGAGGTCGTTCCCGCTGCACAGATTCATGCGCCAGGGCATCCTGCAGATAATTCACTTAGATTTATTTCCTTATCTGTAATAGGACCCGAGATATCACCAGATATATATTGGATTTTCCACAGACCCTGAGTGTCCGGCCGCATGAGACTGTAGTTTTCTCGGCCCCTGGTGGTCCGAGGTCGTTCCCGCTTCACAGATTCATGCGCCAGGGCCTCCTACAGACAATGCACTTTGATTTATTGCGCTATCTGTAATAGCACCCGAGATATCACCACATATATATTGGATTTTTCCCTGACCCAGAGTGTCCGGCCCCATGAGACGGTGGTTTTCTCGGCCCCTGGTGGTCCGAGGTCGTTCCCGCTTCACAGATTCATGCGCAAGGGCCTCCTACAGACAATGCAATTTGATTTATTGCGCTATCTGTAATAGCACCCGAGATATCACCACATATATATTGGATTTTTCAATGACCCAGAGTGTCCGGGCCCATGAGACGGTGGTTTTCTCGGCCCCTGGCGGTCCGAGGTCGTTCCCGCTGCACAGATGCATGCGCCAGGGCCTCCTGCAGATAATTCACTTTGGTTTATTGCGCTATCTCTAATAGCACCCGAGATATCACCAGATATATATTGGATTATGCCCTGACCATGAGTGTCCGGCCCCATGGGACTGTGGTTTTCTCGGCCCCTGGTCGTCCGAGGTCGTTCCCGCTGCACAGATTCATGCGCCAGGGCCTCCTACAGATAACTCACTTTGGTTTATTGCGCTATCTCTAATAGCACCCGAGATATCACCAGATATATATTGGATTTTTCCCTGACCCTGAGTGCCCGACCCCATGAGACGGTGGTTTTCTGGCCCCCTGGTGGTTCGAGGTCGTTCCCGCTGCACAGATTCATTCGCCAGTGCCTCCTACAAACATTGCACATTGATTTATTGCGCTATCTCTAATAGCACCCGAGATATCACCAGATGTATATTGGATTTTTCCCTGTCCCTGAGTGTCCGGCACCATGTGTCTGTAGTTTTCTCGGCCCCTGGTGGTCCGAGGTCGTTTCCGCTGCACAGATTCATGCGCTAGGGCCTCCTGCAGACAATGCACATTGATTTATTGCGCTATCTGTAATAGCACCCGAGATATCACCAGATATATATTTCATTTTTCCCTGACCCTGACAGTCCGGCCTCATGAGACGGTGATATTCTCGGCCCCTGGTGGTCCGAGGTCGATCCCGCTGCACAGATTCATGCGCCAGGGCCTCCTACAGACAATGCACTTTGATTTATTGCGCTGTCTGTAATAGCACCCGAGATATCACCAGATGTATATTGGATTTTTCCCTGACCCTGACTGTCCGGCCTCATGAGACGGTGGCTTTCTCGGCCCCTGGTTGTCCGAGGTCGTTCGAGCTGCACAGATTCATGCGCCAGTGCCTCCTACAGACAATGCACTTTGATTTATTGCGCTATCTGTAATAGCACCCGCGATATCACCAGATATATATTGGATTATTCCCTGACCCTGAGTGTCCGGCCCCATGAGACGGTGGTTTTCTCGGCCCGTGGTGGTCCGAGGTCGTTCCCGCTGCACAGATTCAAGCGCTAGGGCCTCCTGCAGACAATGGAGTTTGATTTATTGCGCTATCTCTAATAGCACCCGAGATATCACCAGATGTATATTGGATTTTTCCCTGACCCTGACTGTCCGGCCTCATGAGACGGTAATTTTCTCGGCCCCTGGTGGTCCGAGGTCGATCCCGCTGCACAGATTCATGCGCCAGGGCCTCCTACAGACAATGCACTTTGATTTATTGCGCTATCTGTAATAGCACCCGAGATATCACCAGATATATATTGGATTCTTCCCTGTCCCTGAGTGTCCGACCCCATGAGACGGTAATTTTCTCGGCCCCTGGTGGTCCGAGGTCGATCCCGCTGCACAGATTCATGCGCCAGGGCCTCCTACAGACAATGCACTTTGATTTATTGCGCTATCTGTAATAGCACCCGAGATATCACCAGATATATATTGGATTCTTCCCTGACCCTGAGTGTCCGGCCCCATGAGACGGTGATTTTCTCGGTCCCTCGTGGTACGAGGTCGACCCCGCTGCACAGATTCATGGGCCAGGTTTCCCTGCAAATTATATACTTTGATTTATTGCGCTATCTGTAATAGCACCCGAGATATCACCAGATATATATTGGATTTTTCCCTGACCCTGAGTGTCCGGCCCTATGAGACGGTAGTTTTCTCGGCCCCTGGTGGTCCCAGGTCGTTCCCATTGCACCGAATCATGCGCCAGGGCTTCCTGGAGACAATGCACTTTGATTTATCGCGCTATCTGTAATAGCACCCGAGATATCACCAGATATATGCTAGTTTTTTGCATGACCTTGGGTGACGGATTCCGTATATCTGTAATTTTCTCGGCCCCTGGTGGTCCGAGGTCGTTTCCGCTGCACAGATTCATGCGCTAGGGCCTCCTGCAGACAATGCACTTTGATTTATTGCGCTATCTGTAATAGCACCCGAGATATCACCAGATATATATTTCATTTTTCCCTGACCCTGACAGTCCGGCCTCATGAGACGGTGATTTTCTCGGCCCCTGGTGGTCCGAGGTCGATCCCGCTGCACAGATTCATGCGCCAGGGCCTCCTACAGACAATGCACTTTGATTTATTGCGCTGTCTGTAATAGCACCCGAGATATCACCAGATATATATTGGATTTTTCCCTGACCCTGAGAGCCCGGCCCCATGTTTCGGTGGTTTTCTCGACCCCTGGTTTTCCGAGGTCGACCCCGCTGCACAGATTCAAGCGCTAGGGCCTCCTGCAGACAATGGAGTTTGATTTATTGCGCTATCTCTAATATTACCCGAGATATCACCAGATGTATATTGGATTTTTCCCTGACCCTGACTGTCCGGCCGCATGAGACGGTGGCTTTCTCGGCCCCTGGTTGTCCGAGGTCGTTCGAGCTGCACAGATTCATGCGCCAGTGCCTCCTACAGACAATGCACTTTGATTTATTGCGCTATCTGTAATAGCACCCGCGATATCACCAGATATATATTGGATTATTCCCTGACCCTGAGTGTCCGGCCCCATGAGACGGTGGTTTTCTCGGCCCGTGGTGGTCCGAGGTCATTCCCGCTGCACAGATTCAAGCGCTAGGGCCTCCTGCAGACAATGGAGTTTGATTTATTGCGCTATCTCTAATAGCACCCGAGATATCACCAGATGTATATTGGATTTTTCCCTGACCCTGACTGTCCGGCCTCATGAGACGGTAATTTTCTCGGCCCCTGGTGGTCCGAGGTCGATCCCGCTGCACAGATTCATGCGCCAGGGCCTCCTACAGACAATGCACTTTGATTTATTGCGCTATCTGTAATAGCACCCGAGATATCACCAGATATATATTGGATTTTCCCCTGACCCTGAGTGTCCGGCCCCGTGAGACTGTGGTTTTCTCGGCCCCTGGTGGTGCGAGGTCGTTCCCGCTGGCCAGATTCATGCGCCAGGGCCTGCTACAGACAATGCACTTTGATTTATTGCGATATCTGTAATAGCACCCGAGATATCACCAGGTATATATTGGATTTTCCCCTGTCCCTGAGTGTCCGACCCCATGAGACGGTGGTTTTCTTGGCCCCTGGTGGTCCGAGGTCGTTCCCGCTGCACAGATACATGCGCCAGGGCCTCCTGCAGATAATTCACTTTGATTTATTGCGCTATCTGTAATAGCACCCGCGATATCACCAGATATATATTGGATTATTCCCTGATCCTGAGTGTCCGGCCCCATGAGACGGTGGTTTTCTCGGCCCGTGGTGGTCCGAGGTCGTTCCCGCTGCACAGATTCATGCGCCAGGGCCTCCTGCAGATAATTCACTTTGGTATATTGCGCTATCTCTAATAGCACCCGAGATATCACCAGATATATAATGGATTTTTCTCCGACCCTGACAGTCCGGCCCCATGAGACGGTGGTTTTCTCGGCCCCTAGTGTTCCGAGGTCGTTCCTGCTGCACAGATTCATGCGCTAGGGCCCCCTGCAGATAATTCAGTTTGGTTTAGTGCGGTATCTGTAAGAGCACCCGAGATATCACCAGATATATATTGGATTTTTCCCCGACCCTGAGTGTCCGGCCCCATGTGTCGATGGTTTTCTCGTTCCCTCGTGGTCCGAGTACGATCCCGCTGAACAGATTCATGCGCCAGGGTTTCCTGCAGACAATTCAATTTGGTTTATTGCGCTATCTCTAAAAGCACCCGGGATATCACCAGATATATATTGGATTTTTCCCTGACCCTGACAGTCCGGCCCCATGTGTCGATGGTTTTCTCGTTCCCTCGTGGTCCGAGTACGATCCCGCAGAACAGATTCATGCGCCAGGGTTTCCTACAGACAATTCAATTTGGTTTATTGCGCTATCTCTAAAAGCACCCGAGATATCACCAGATATATATTGGATTTTTCCCTCACCCTGAGTGTCCAGCCCCATGAGACTGTGGTTTTCTCGGCCCCTGGTGGTCCGAGGTCGTTCACGCTGGCCAGATTCATGCGCCAGGGTCTCCTACAGACCAGGCACTTTGATTTATTGCGCTATCTGAAACAGCACCCGAGATATCACTAGATATATATTGGATTTTTCAGTGACCCTGAGTGTCCGGCCCCATGAGACGGTGGTTTTCTCGGCCCGTGGTGGTCCGAGGGCTTTCCCGCTTGCCACATTCATGCGCCAGGGCCTCCTACAGACAATGCACTTTGATTTATTGCGCTATCTCTAATAGCACCCGAGATATCACCAGATATATATTGAATTTTCCCCTGACCCTGTGTGTCCGGCCCCATGTGACTGTGGTTTTCTCGCCCCCTGGTGGTCCGTGGTCGTTCCCGCTGCACAGATGCATGCGCCATGGCCTCCTGCAGATAACTCACTTGGGTTTATTGCGCTATCTCTAATAGCACCCGCGATATCACCAGATATATATTAGATTTTCCCCTGACCCTGAGTGTCCGGCCCCATGAGACGGTGGCTTTCTCGGCCCCTGTTTGTCCGAGGTCGTTCGAGCTGCACAGATTCATGCGCCGGTGCCACCTACAGACAATGCACTTTGATTTATTGCGCTATCTGTAATAACACCCGAGATATCACCACATATATATTGGATTTTTCCCTGACCCTGAGTGTCCGGCCCCATGAGACTGTGGTTTTCTCGGCACCTGGTGGTCCGAGGTCGTTCCCGCTGCACATATTCATGCGCTAGGGCCTCCTGCAGACAATGCACTTTGATTAATTGCGCAATCTCTAAGAGCACCCGAGATATCACCAGATATATATTGGATTTTTCCCTGACCCTGACAGTCCGACTCCATGAGACGGTGGTTTTCTCGGCCCCTGGTGGTCCGAGGTCGTTCCCGCTGCACAAATTCACGCGCCGGTGCCTCCTGTAGACAATGCACTTCGAATTATTTCGCTATCTCTAATAGCACCCGAGATATCAACAGATATATATTCGATTTTTCCTTGACCCTGACAGTCCGGCCCCATGTGTCGATGGTTTTCTCGGTCCCTCGTGGTCCGAGGTCGATCCCGCTGCACAGATCCATGCGCCAGGGCCTCCTACAGACCATGCGCTTTGATTTACTGCGCTATCTGTAATAGCACCCGAGATATCACTAGATATATATTGGATTTTCCCCTGACCCTGAGTGTCCGGCCCCATGAGACGGTGGTTTTCTCGGTCCCTCGTGGTCCGAGGTCGATCCCGCTGCGCATATTCATGCGCCAGGGCCTCCTACAGACAATACACTTTGATTTATTGCGCTATCTGTAATAGCACCCGAGATATCACCAGATATATATTTGATTTTTCCCTGACCCTGAGTGTCCGGCCCCATGAGACGGTGGCTTTCTCGGCCCCTGGTTGTCCGAGGTCGTTACAGCTGCACAGATTCATGCGCCAGTGCCTCCTACAGACAATGCACTTTGATTTATTACGTTATCTCTAATAGCACCCGAGATATCACCAGATATATAATGGATTTTTCCCCGACCCTGACAGTCCGGCCCCATGAGACGGTGATAATCTCGGCCCCTGGTGGTCCGAGGTCGTTCCCGCTGCACAGAATCATGCATCAGGGCTTCCTGCAGACAATGCACTTTGATTTATAGCGCTATCTCAAATCGCACCCGAGATATCACCAGATATATATTGGATTTTCCCCTGACCCTGAGTGTCCGGCCCCATGAGACTGTGGTTTTCTCGGCCCCTGGTGGTCCGAGGTCGTTCCCGCTGGCCAGATTCATGCGCCAGGGCCTGCTACAGACAATGCACTTTGATTTATTGCGCTATCTGTAATAGCACCCGCGATATCACCAGATATATATTGGATTATTCCCTGACCCTGAGTGTCCGGCCCCATGAGACAGTGGTTTTCTCGGCCCGTGGTGGTCCGAGGTCGTTCGCGCTGCACAGATTCATGCGCCAGGGCCTCCTGCAGATAATTCACTTTGGTTTATTGCGCTATCTCTAATAGCACCCGAGATATCACCAGATATATAATGGATTTTTCTCCGACCCTGACAGTCCGGCCCCATGAGACGGTGGTTTTCTCGGCCCCTAGTGTTCCGAGGTCGTTCCTGCTGCACAGATTCATGCGCCAGGGCCCCCTGCAGATAATTCAGTTTGGTTTAGTGCGGTATCTGTAAGAGCACCCGAGATATCACCAGATATATATTGGATTTTTCCCCGACCCTGAGTGTCCGGCCCCATGTGTCGATGGTTTTCTCGTTCCCTCGTGGTCCGAGTACGATCCCGCTGAACAGATTCATGCGCCAGGGTTTCCTGCAGACAATTCAATTTGGTTTATTGCGCTATCTCTAAAAGCACCCGAGATATCACCAGCTATATATTGGATTTTTCCCTGACCCTGAGTGTCCGGACCCATGAGACGGTGGTTTTATCGGCCCCTGGTGGTCCGAGGTCGTTCCCGCTGCACAGATTCATGCACCAGGGCCTCCTGCAGATAATTCACTTTGGTTTATTGCGCTATCTCTAATAGCACCCGAGATATCACCAGATATATATTGGATTTTTCCCTGACCCTGACAGTCCGGCCCCATGTGTCGATGGTTTTCTCGTTCCCTCGTGGTCCGAGTACGATCCCGCTGAACAGATTCATGCGCCAGGGTTTCCTGCAGACAATTCAATTTGGTTTATTGCGCTATCTCTAAAAGCACCCGAGATATCACCAGATATATATTGGATTTTTCCCTCACCCTGAGTGTCCGGCCCCATGAGACGGTGGTTTCCTCGGCCCCTGGTGGTCCGAGGTCCTTCCCGCTGTCCAGATTCATGCGCCAGGGCCTCCTACAGACAATGCACTTTGATTTATTGCGCTATCTGTAATCGCACCCGTGATATCACTAGATATATATTGGATTTTTCCCTGACCCTGAGTGTCCGGCCCCATGAGACGGTGGTTTTCTCGGCCCCTGGTGGTCCGAGGTCGTTCCCGCTGGCCAGCTTCATGCGCCAGGGCATTCTACAGACAACGCACTTTGATTTATTGCGCTATCCCTAATGGCACCCGAGATATCACCAGATATATATTGCATTTTTCCCTGACCCTGTGTGTCCGGCCCCATGAGACTGTGGTTTTCTCGGCCCCTCGTGTCCCAAGGTCATTCCCGCTGGCCAGATTCTTGCGCCAGGGCCTCCTACAGACAATGCACTTTGATTTATTGCGCTGTCTCTAATAGCACCCGAGATATCACTAGATATATATTGGATTTTCTCCTGACCCTGAGTGTCCGGCCCCATGAGACGGTGGTTTTCTCGGTCCCTCGTGGTCCGAGGTCGATCCCGCTGCACAGATTCATGCGCCAGGGCCTCCTACAGACAATGCACTTTGATTTATTGCGCTATCTGTAATAGCACCCGAGATATCACCAGATATATATTTGATTTTTCCCAGACCCTGAGTGTCAGGCCCCATGAGACGGTGGTTTTCTCGGCCCCTGGTGGTCCGAGGTCGTCCCCGCTGCACAGATGCATGCGCCAGGGCCTCCTGCATACAATGCACTTTGATTTATTGCGCTATCTGTAATAGCACCCGAGATATCACCAGATATATATCGGATTTTTCCCTGACCCTGAGTGTCCGGCCCCATGAGACGGTGGTTTTCTCGTCCCCTGGTGGTCCGAGGTCGTTCCCGCTGGCCAGATTCATGCGCCAGGGCCTTCTACAGACAACGCACTTTGATTTATTGCGCTATCTCTAATGGCACCCGAGATATCACCAGATATATATTGCATTTTTCCCTGACCCTGAGTGTCCGTCCCCATGAGACTGTGGTTTTCTCGGACCCTGGTGTTCCGAGGTCATTCCCGCTGCCCAGATTCATGCGCCAGGGCCTCCTACAGACAATGCACTTTGATTTATTGCGCTATCTGTAATAGCACCCGAGATATCACCGGATATATATTGGATTTTTCCCTGACCCTGAGTGTCCGGCCCAATGTGTCGGTGGTTTTCTCGTCCCCTGGTTTTCCGAGGTCTTTGCCGCTGCACAGATTCATGCGCCAGGGCCTCTCGCAGACAAAGCACTTTGGTTTATGGCGCTATCTGTAATAGCACCCGAGATATCACCAGATATATATTGGATTTTAGCCTGACCCTGAGTTCTCGGCCCCATGAGACTGTGGTTTTCGCGGCCCCTGGTTGTCCGAGGTCGTTCCCGCTGCACAGATTCATGCGCCAGGGCCTCCTGCAGATAATTCACTTTGGTTCACTGCGCTATCTCTAATAGCACCCGAGATATCACCAGATATATATTGGATTTTCCCCTGACCCTGAGTGTCCGGCCCCATGAGACTGTGGTTTTCTCGGCCCCTGGTTGTCCGAGGCCGTTCCCGCTGCACAGATCCATGCGCCAGGGCCTCCTACAGACCATGCGCTTTGATTTACTGCGCTATCTGTAATAGCACCCGAGATATCACTAGATATATATTGGATTTTCCCCTGACCCTGAGTGTCCGGCCCCATGAGACGGTGGTTTTCTCGGTCCCTCGTGGTCCGAGGTCGATCCCGCTGCGCATATTCATGCGCCAGGGCCTCCTACAGACAATACACTTTGATTTATTGCGCTATCTGTAATAGCACCCGAGATATCACCAGATATATATTTGATTTTTCCCTGACCCTGAGTGTCCGGCCCCATGAGACGGTGGCTTTCTCGGCCCCTGGTTGTCCGAGGTCGTTACAGCTGCACAGATTCATGCGCCAGTGCCTCCTACAGACAATGCACTTTGATTTATTACGTTATCTCTAATAGCACCGGAGATATCACCAGATATATAATGGATTTTTCCCCGACCCTGACAGTCCGGCCCCATGAGACGGTGATAATCTCGGCCCCTGGTGGTCCGAGGTCGTTCCCGCTGCACAGAATCATGCATCAGGGCTTCCTGCAGACAATGCACTTTGATTTATAGCGCTATCTCAAATCGCACCCGAGATATCACCAGATATATATTGGATTTTCCCCTGACCCTGAGTGTCCGGCCCCATGAGACTGTGGTTTTCTCGGCCCCTGGTGGTCCGAGGTCGTTCCCGCTGGCCAGATTCATGCGCCAGGGCCTGCTACAGACAATGCACTTTGATTTATTGCGCTATCTGTAATAGCACCCGCGATATCACCAGATATATATTGGATTATTCCCTGACCCTGAGTGTCCAGCCCCATGAGACAGTGGTTTTCTCGGCCCGTGGTGGTCCGAGGTCGTTCGCGCTGCACAGATTCATGCGCCAGGGCCTCCTGCAGATAATTCACTTTGGTTTATTGCGCTATCTCTAATAGCACCCGAGATATCACCAGATATATAATGGATTTTTCTCCGACCCTGACAGTCCGGCCCCATGAGACGGTGGTTTTCTCGGCCCCTAGTGTTCCGAGGTCGTTCCTGCTGCACAGATTCATGCGCCAGGGCCCCCTGCAGATAATTCAGTTTGGTTTAGTGCGGTATCTGTAAGAGCACCCGAGATATCACCAGATATATATTGGATTTTTCCCCGACCCTGAGTGTCCGGCCCCATGTGTCGATGGTTTTCTCGTTCCCTCGTGGTCCGAGTACGATCCCGCTGAACAGATTCATGCGCCAGGGTTTCCTGCAGACAATTCAATTTGGTTTATTGCGCTATCTCTAAAAGCACCCGAGATATCACCAGCTATATATTGGATTTTTCCCTGACCCTGAGTGTCCGGACCCATGAGACGGTGGTTTTATCGGCCCCTGGTGGTCCGAGGTCGTTCCCGCTGCACAGATTCATGCACCAGGGCCTCCTGCAGATAATTCACTTTGGTTTATTGCGCTATCTCTAATAGCACCCGAGATATCACCAGATATATATTGGATTTTTCCCTGACCCTGACAGTCCGGCCCCATGTGTCGATGGTTTTCTCGTTCCCTCGTGGTCCGAGTACGATCCCGCTGAACAGATTCATGCGCCAGGGTTTCCTGCAGACAATTCAATTTGGTTTATTGCGCTATCTCTAAAAGCACCCGAGATATCACCAGATATATATTGGATTTTTCCCTCACCCTGAGTGTCCGGCCCCATGAGACGGTGGTTTCCTCGGCCCCTGGTGGTCCGAGGTCGTTCCCGCTGTCCAGATTCATGCGCCAGGGCCTCCTACAGACAATGCACTTTGATTTATTGCGCTATCTGTAATCGCACCCGTGATATCACCAGATATATATTGGATTTTTCCCTGACCCTGAGTGTCCGGCCCCATGAGACGGTGGTTTTCTCGGCCCCTGGTGGTCCGAGGTCGTTCCCGCTGGCCAGCTTCATGCGCCAGGGCATTCTACAGACAACGCACTTTGATTTATTGCGCTATCCCTAATGGCACCCGAGATATCACAAGATATATATTGCATTTTTCCCTGACCCTGTGTGTCCGGCCCCATGAGACTGTGGTTTTCTCGGCCCCTCGTGTCCCAAGGTCATTCCCGCTGGCCAGATTCTTGCGCCAGGGCCTCCTACAGACAATGCACTTTGATTTATTGCGCTGTCTCTAATAGCACCCGAGATATCACTAGATATATATTGGATTTTCTCCTGACCCTGAGTGTCCGGCCCCATGAGACGGTGGTTTTCTCGGTCCCTCGTGGTCCGAGGTCGATCCCGCTGCACAGATTCATGCGCCAGGGCCTCCTACAGACAATGCACTTTGATTTATTGCGCTATCTGTAATAGCACCCGAGATATCACCAGATATATATTTGATTTTTCCCAGACCCTGAGTGTCAGGCCCCATGAGACGGTGGTTTTCTCGGCCCCTGGTGGTCCGAGGTCGTCCCCGCTGCACAGATGCATGCGCCAGGGCCTCCTGCATACAATGCACTTTGATTTATTGCGCTATCTGTAATAGCACCCGAGATATCACCAGATATATATCGGATTTTTCCCTGACCCTGAGTGTCCGGCCCCATGAGACGGTGGTTTTCTCGTCCCCTGGTGGTCCGAGGTCGTTCCCGCTGGCCAGATTCATGCGCCAGGGCCTTCTACAGACAACGCACTTTGATTTATTGCGCTATCTCTAATGGCACCCGAGATATCACCAGATATATATTGCATTTTTCCCTGACCCTGAGTGTCCGTCCCCATGAGACTGTGGTTTTCTCGGACCCTGGTGTTCCGAGGTCATTCCCGCTGCCCAGATTCATGCGCCAGGGCCTCCTACAGACAATGCACTTTGATTTATTGCGCTATCTGTAATAGCACCCGAGATATCACCGGATATATATTGGATTTTTCCCTGACCCTGAGTGTCCGGCCCAATGTGTCGGTGGTTTTCTCGTCCCCTGGTTTTCCGAGGTCTTTGCCGCTGCACAGATTCATGCGCCAGGGCCTCTCGCAGACAAAGCACTTTGGTTTATGGCGCTATCTGTAATAGCACCCGAGATATCACCAGATATATATTGGATTTTAGCCTGACCCTGAGTTCTCGGCCCCATGAGACTGTGGTTTTCGCGGCCCCTGGTTGTCCGAGGTCGTTCCCGCTGCACAGATTCATGCGCCAGGGCCTCCTGCAGATAATTCACTTTGGTTCATTGCGCTATCTCTAATAGCACCCGAGATATCACCAGATATATATTGGATTTTCCCCTGACCCTGAGTGTCCGGCCCCATGAGACTGTGGTTTTCTCGGCCCCTGGTTGTCCGAGGCCGTTCCCGTTGCACAGATTCATGCGCCAGGGCCTCCTGCAGTTAATTCACTTTGGTTTATTGCGCTATCTCTAATAGCACCCGAGATATCACCAGATATATATTGGATTTTTCACTGACCCTGAGCGTCCGGCCCCATGAGACTGTGGTTTTCTCGGCCCCTGGTCGTCCGAGGTCGTTCCCGCTGAACAGATTCATGCGCCAGGGCCTCCTACAGGTAATGCACTTTGATTTATTGCGCTATCTGTAATAGCACCCGAGATATCACCAGATCTATATTGGATTTTCCCCTGACCCTGAGTGTCCGGCCCCATGAGACTGTGGTTTTCTCGGCCCCTGGAGGTCCGAGGACGTTCCCGGTGCACAGATTCATGCGCCAGGGCCTCCTACAGACAATGCACTTTGATTTATTGCGCTATCTGTAATAGCACCCGAGATATCACCACATATATATTGGATTTTTCACTGACCCTGAGTGTCCGGCCCCATGAGACGGTGGTTTTCTCGGTCCCTGGTGTTCCGAGGTCGTTCCCGCTGCACAGGTTCATGCGCCAGGGCCTCCTACAGGTAATGCACTTTGATTTATTGCGCTATCTCTAATAGCACCTGAGATATCACAAGATATATATTGGATTTTTCCCTGACCCAGAGTGTCCGGCCCCATGAGACGGTGGTTGTCTCGGCCCCTGGTGGTCCGAGGTCGTTCCCGCTGCACAGATGCATGCGCCAGGGCCTCCTGCAGATAATTCACTTTGATTTATTGCGCTATCTCTAATAGCACCCGAGATATCACCAGATATATATTGGATTTTCCCCTGACCCTGAGTGTCCGGCCCCATGAGACTGTGGTTTTCTCGGCCCCTGGAGGTCCGAGAACGTTCCCGCTGCACAGGTTCATGCGCCAGGGTCTCCTACAGACAATGCACTTTGATTTATTGCGCTTTCTGTAATAGCACCCGAGATATCACCAGATATATATTGGATTTTTCACTGACCCTGAGTGTCCTGCCCCCTGAGACGGCGGTTTTCTCGGCCCCTGGTGTTCCGAGGTCGTTCCCGCTGCACTGATTCATGCGCCAGGGCATCCTACAGACAATGCACTTTGATTTATTCTGCTATCTCTAATAGCACACGAGATATCACCAGATATATATTGGATTCTCCCCTGACCCTGAGTGTCCGGCCCCATGAGACGGTGGTCTTCTCGGCCCCTGGTGGTCCGAGGTCGTTCCCGTTGCACAGATTCATGCGCCAGGGCCTCCTACAGACAATGCACTTTGATTTATTGTGCTATCTGTAATAGCACCCGAGATATCACCAGATATATATTGGATTTTCCCCTGACCCTGAGTGTCCGGCCCCATGAGACTGTGGTTTTCTCGGCCCCTGGAGGTCCGAGGTCGTTGCCGCTGCACAGGTTCATGCGCCAGGGCCTCCTACAGACAATGCACTTTGATTTATTGCGCTATCTGTAATAGCACCCGAGATATCACCAGATCTATTTTGGATTTTCCCCTGACCCTGAGTGTCCGGCCCCATGAGACTGTGGTTTTCTCGGCCCCTGGAGGTCCGAGAACGTTCCCGCTGCACAGGTTCATGCGCCAGGGTCTCCTACAGACAATGTACTTTGATTTATTGCGCTATCTGTAATAGCACCCGAGATATCACCACATATATATTGGATTTTTCACTGACCCTGAGTGTCCTGCCCCATGAGACGATGGTTTTCTCGGCCCCTGGTGTTCCGAGGTCGTTCCCGCTGCACAGGTTCATGCGCCAGGGTCTCCTACAGACAATGCACTTTGATTTATTGCGCTATCTGTAATAGCACCCGAGATATCACCACATATATATTGGATTTTTCACTGACCCTGAGTGTCCGGCCCCATGAGACTCTGGTTTTCTCGGTCCCTGGTGTTCCGAGGTCGTTCCCGCTGCACAGATTCATGCGCCAGGGCCTCCTACAGACAATGCACTTTGATTTATTGCGCTATCTCTAATAGCACCCGAGATATCACCAGATATATATTGGATTTTCCCCTGACCCTGAGTGTCCGGCCCCATGAGACTGTGGTTTCCTCGGCCCCTGGTGGTCCGAGGTCGTTGCCGCTGCACAGGTTCATGCGCCAGGGCCTCCTACAGACAATGCACTTTGATTTATTGCGCTATCTCTAATAGCACCCGAGATATCACCAGATATATATTGTATTTTCCCCTGACCCTGAGTGTCCGGCCACATGAGACTGTGGTTTTCTCGGCCCCTGGTCGTCCGAGGTCGTTCCCGCTGAACAGATTCATGCGCCAGGGCCTCCTACAGACAATGCACTTTGATTTATTGCGCTATCTGTAATAGCACCCGAGATATCACCAGATCTATATTGGATTTTCCCCTGACCCTGAGTGTCCGGCCCCATGAGACTGTGGTTTTCTCGGTCCCTGTTGTTCCGAGGTCGTTCCCGCTGCACAGGTTCATGCGCCAGGGTCTCCTACAGACAATGCACTTTGATTTATTGCGCTATCTGTAATAGCACCCGAGATATCACCACATATATATTGGATTTTTCACTGACCCTCAGTGTCCGGCCCCATGAGACGCTGGTTTTCTCGGTCCCTGGTGTTCCGAGGTCGTTCCCGCTGCACAGATTCATGCGCCAGGGCCTCCTACAGACAATGCACTTTGATTTATTGCGCTATCTCTAATAGCACCCGAGATATCACCAGATATATATTGGATTTTCCCCTGACCCTGAGTGTCCGGCCCCATGAGACTGTGGTTTTCTCGGCCCCTGGAGGTCCGAGAACGTTCCCGCTGCAAAGGTTAATGCGCCAGGGTCTCCTACAGACAATGCACTTTGATTTATTGCGCTTTCTGTAATAGCACCCGAGATATCACCAGATATATATTGGATTTTCCCCTGACCCTGAGTGTCCGGCCCCATGAGACTGTGGTTTTCTCGGCCCCTGGTGTTCCGAGGTCGTTCCCGCTGCACTGATTCATGCGCCAGGACCTCCTACAGACAATGCACTTTGATTTATTGCGCTATCTCTAATAGCACCCGAGATATCACCAGATATATATTGGATTTTCCCCTGACCCTGAGTGTCCGGCCCCATGAGACGGTGGTTTTCTCGGTCCCTGGTGTTCCGAGGTCGTTCCCGTTGCACAGATTCATGCGCCAGGGCCTCCTACAGACAATGCACTTTGATTTATTGTGCTATCTCTAATAGCACCCGAGATATCACCAGATATATATTGGATTTTCCCCTGACCCTGAGTGTCCGGCCCCATGAGACTGTGGTTTTCTCGGCCCCTGGTGGTCCGAGGTCGTTCCCGCTGCACAGGTTCATGCGCCAGGGCCTTCTACAGGTAATGCACTTTGATTTATTGCGCTATCTGTAATAGCACCCGAGATATCACCACATATATATTGGATTTTTCACTGACCCTCAGTGTCCGGCCCCATGAGACGGTGGTTTTCTCGGTCCCTGTTGTTCCGAGGTCGTTCCCGCTGCACAGGTTCATGCGCCAGGGTCTCCTACAGACAATGCACTTTGATTTATTGCGCTATCTGTAATAGCACCCGAGATATCACCACATATATATATTGGATTTTTCACTGACCCTCAGTGTCCGGCCCCATGAGACGCTGGTTTTCTCGGTCCCTGGTGTTCCGAGGTCGTTCCCGCTGCACAGATTCATGCGCCAGGGTCTCCTACAGACAATGCACTTTGATTTATTGCGCTATCTGTAATAGCACCCGAGATATCACCAGATATATATTGGATTTTTCACTGACCGTGAGTGTCCTGCCCCATGAGACGGTGGTTTTCTCGGCCCCTGGTGTTCCGAGGTCGTTCCCGCTGCACAGATTCATGCGCCAGGGCCTCCTACAGACAATGCACTTTGATTTATTGCGCAATCTCTAATAGCACCTGAGATATCACAAGATATATATTGGATTTTTCCCTGACCCAGAGTGTCCGGCCCCATGAGACGGTGGTTGTCTCGGCCCCTGGTGGTCCGAGGTCGTTCCCGCTGCACAGATTCATGCGCCAGGGCCTCCTGCAGACAATGCACTTTGATTTATTGCGCTATCTGTAATAGCACCCGAGATATCACCACATATATATTGGATTTTTCACTGACCCTGAGTGTCCGGCCCCATGAGATGGTGGTTTTCTCGGTCCCTGGTGTTCCGAGGTCGTTCCCGCTGCACAGATTCATGCGCCAGGGCCTCCTACAGACAATGCACTTTGATTTATTGCGCTATCTCTAATAGCACCCGAGATATCACCAGATATATATTGGATTTTCCCCTGACCCTGAGTGTCCGGCCCCATGAGACTGTGGTTTTCTCGGCCCCTGGTGGTCCGAGGTCGTTGCCGCTGCACAGGTTCATGCGCCAGGGCCTCCTACAGACAATGCACTTTGATTTATTGCGCTATCTGTAATAGCACCCGAGATATCACCAGATATATATTGGATTTTTCACTGACCGTGAGTGTCCTGCCCCATGAGACGGTGGTTTTCTCGGCCCCTGGTGTTCCGAGGTCGTTCCCGCTGCACAGATTCATGCGCCAGGGCCTCCTACAGACAATGCACTTTGATTTATTGCGCAATCTCTAATAGCACCTGAGATATCACAAGATATATATTGGATTTTTCCCTGACCCAGAGTGTCCGGCCCCATGAGACGGTGGTTGTCTCGGCCCCTGGTGGTCCGAGGTCGTTCCCGCTGCACAGATTCATGCGCCAGGGCCTCCTGCAGATAATTCACATTGGTTTATTGCGCTATCTCTAATAGCACCCGAGATATCACCAGATATATATTGAATTTTCCCTGACCTTGAGTGTCCGGCCCCATGACACGGTGGTTTTCTCGGCCCCTGGTGGTCCGAGGTCGTTCCCGCTGGCCAGATTCATGCGCCAGGGCCTCCTACAGACAATGCACTTTGATTTATTGCGCTATCTGTAATAGCACCCGAGATATCACCACATATACATTGGATTTTTCCCTGACCCTGACTGTCCGTCCCCATGTGACGGTGGTTTTCTCGGCCCCTGGTGGTCCGAGGTCCTTCCCGCTGCACAGATCCATGCGCCAGGGCCTCCTACAGACAATGCACTCTGGTTTATTGCGCTATCTCTAATAGCACCCGAGATATCACCAGATATATATTGAATTTTCCCCAGACCCTGAGTGTCCGGTCCCATGAGACTGTGGTTTTCTCGGCCCCTGGTGGTCCGAGGTCGTTCCCGCTGCACAAATTCATGCGCCAGGGCCTCCCACAGAAAATGCACATTGATTTATTGGGCTATCTGTAATAGCACCCGAGATATCACCAGATATATATTGAATTTTTCCCTGACCCTGAGTGTCCGGCCCCATGAGACGGTGGTTGTCTCGGCCCCTGGTGGTCGGAGGTCGTTCCCGCTGCACAGATGCATGCGCCAGGGCCTCCTGCAGATAATTCACTTTGGTTTATTGCGCTGTCTGTAATAGCACCCAAGATATCACCAGATATATATTGGATTTTTCCCTGACCCTGAGTGTCCGGCCCCATGAGACGGTTGTTTCCTCGGCCCCTGGTGGTCCGACGTCGTTCCCGCGGCACAGATGCATGCGCCAGGGCCTCCTGCAAATAATTCACTTTGGTTTATTGCGCTATCTCTAATAGCACCCGAGATATCACCAGATATATATTGGATTTTCCCCTGACCCTGAGTGTCCGGGCCCATGAGACTGTGGTTTTCTCGGCCCCTGGTGGTTCGAGGTCGTTCCCGCTGGCCAGATTCATGCGCCTGGGCCTCCTACAGACAATGCACTTTGATTTATTGCGCTATCTCTAATAGCACCCGAGATATCACCAGATATATATTGGATTTTTCCGTGACCCTGAATGTCCGGCGCCATGAGACGGTGGTTTTCTCGGCCCCTGGTGGTCCGAGGTCGTTCCCGCTGCCCAGATTCATGCGCCAGGGCCTCCTACAGACAGTGCACTTTGGTTTATTGCGCTATCTGTAATAGCACCCGAGATATCACCAGATATATGCTGGATTTTTACATGACCTTGGGTGACGGATTCCGAATATCTGTAATTTTCTCGGCCACTGGTGGTCCGAGGTCGTTCCTGCGGCACACATTCATTCGCCAGTGCCTCCTACAGACAATGCACTTTGATTTATTGCGCTATCTCTAATAGCCCCCGAGCTATCACCAGATATATATTGAATTTTTCCCTGACCCTGAGTGTCCGGCCCCATGAGACGGTTGTTTTCTCGGCCCCTGGTGGTCCGACGTCGTTCCCGCGGCACAGATGCATGCGCCAGGGCCTCCTGCAAATAATTCACTTTGGTTTATTGCGCTATCTCTAATAGCACCCGAGATATCACCAGATATATATTGGCTTTTCCCCTGACCCTGAGTGTCCGGCCAACTGAGACGGTGGTTTTCTCGGCCCCTGGTGGTCCGAGGTCGTTCCCGCTGGCCAGATTCATGCCCCAGGGCCTCCTACAGACAATGGACTGTGATTGTTTGCGCTATCTGTAATAGCACCCGAGATATCACCAGATATATATTGGATTTTTCCATGACCCTGAGTGTCCAGCCCCATGAGACGGTGGTTTCCTCGGCCCCTGGTGGTGCGAGGTCGTTCCCGCTGCACAGGTTCCTGCGCCAGGGCCTCCTACAGACAATGCACTTTGATTTATTGCGCTACCTGTAATAGCACCCGAGATATCACCAGATATATATTGGATTTTTCCATGACCCTGAGTGTCCAGCCCCATGAGACGGTGGTTTCCTCGGCCCCTGGTGGTGCGAGGTCGTTCCCGCTGCACAGGTTCCTGCGCCAAGGCCTCCTACAGACAATGCACTTTGGTTTATTGCGCTATCTGTAATAGCACCAGAGATATAACCAGATATATATTGGATTTTCCCCTGACCCTGAGTGTCCGGACCCATGAGACGGTGGTTTTCTCGGCCCCTGGTGGTCCGAGGTCGTTCCCGCTGCCCAGATTCATGCGCAAGGGCCTCCTACAGACAGTACACTTTGGTTTATTGCGCTATCTGTAATAGCACCCGAGATATCACCAGATATATGCTGGATTTTTACATGACCTTGGGTGACGGATTCCGAATATCTGTAATTTTCTCGGCCACTGGTGGTCCGAGGTCGTTCCTGCGGCACAGATTCATTCGCCAGTGCCTCCTACAGACAATGCACTTTGATTTATTGCGCTATCTCTAATAGCCCCCGAGCTATCACCAGATATATATTGAATTTTTCCCTGACCCTGAGTGTCCGGCCCCATGAGACGGTTGTTTTCTCGGCCCCTGGTGGTCCGACGTCGTTCCCGCGGCACAGATGCATGCGCCAGGGCCTCCTGCAAATAATTCACTTTGGTTTATTGCGCTATCTCTAATAGCACCCGAGATATCACCAGATTTATATTGGCTTTTCCCCTGACCCTGAGTGTCCGGCCAACTGAGACGGTGGTTTTCTCGGCCCCTGGTGGTCCGAGGTCGTTCCCGCTGGCCAGATTCATGCCCCAGGGCCTCCTACAGACAATGGACTGTGATTGTTTGCGCTATCTGTAATAGCACCCGAGATATCACCAGATATATATTGGATTTTTCCATGACCCTGAGTGTCCGGCCCCATGAGACGGTGGTTTCCTCGGCCCCTGGTGGTGCGAGGTCGTTCCCGCTGCACAGGTTCCTGCGCCAGGGCCTCCTACAGACAATGCACTTTGATTTATTGCGCTACCTGTAATAGCACCCAAGATATCACCAGATATATATTGGATTTTTCCCTGTCCCTGAGTGTCCGGCCCCATGAGACGGTGGTTTTCTCGGCCCCGTGTGGTCCGAGGTCGTTCTCGCTGCACAGATGCATGCGCCAGGGCCTCCTTCAGATAATTCACTTTGGTTTATTGCGCTATCTCTAATAGCACCCGAGATATCACCAGATATATATTGGATTTTCCCCTGACCCTGAGTGTCCGGCCCCATGAGACGGTGGTTTTCTCGGCCCCTGGTGGTCCGAGGTCGTTCCCGCGGGCCAGATTCATGCGCCAGGGCCTCCTACAGAGAATGCACTTTGATTTATTGCGCTATCTGTAATAGCGCCCGAGATACCACCACATATATATTGGATTTTTCCCTGACCCTGACTGTCCGGCCCCATGGGACGGTGGTTTTCTCGGCCCCTGGTGATCCGAGGTCCTTCCCGCTGCACAGATTCATGCGCCAGGGCCTCCTGCAGATAATTCACTTTGGCTTATTGCGCTATCTCTAATAGCACCCGAGATATCACCAGATATATATTGAATTTCTCCCTGACCCTGAGTGTCCGGCTCCATGAGACGGTGATTTTCTCGGCCCCTGGTGGTCCGAGGTCGTTCCCGCTGCCCAGATTCATGCGCTAGGGCCTCCTACAGACAATGCACTTTGATTTATTGCGCTATCTGTAATAGCACCCGAGATATCACCAGATATATATTGGATTTTCCCTTGACCCTGAGTGTCCGGCCCCGTGAGTCGGTGGTTTTCTGGGCCCCTGGTGGTCCGAGGTCCTTCCTGCGGCACAGATTCATTCGCAAGGGCCTCCTACAGACAATGCACTTTGGTTTATTGCGCTATCTGTAATAGCACCCGAGATATCACCAGATATATATTGGATTTTCCCCTGACCCTGAGTGTCCGGCCCCATGAGACTGTGGTTTGCCCGGCCCCTGGTGGTCCGAGGTCGTTCCCGCTGCACAGATTCATGCGGCAGGGCCTCCTATAGACAATGCACTTTGATTTATTGCGCTATCTGTAATAGCACCCGAGATATCACCAGATATATATTGGATTTTCCCCTGACCCTGAGTGTCCGGCCCCGTGAGTCGGTGGTTTTCTGGGCCCCTGGTGGTCCGAGGTCCTTCCTGCGGCACAGATTCATTCGCACGGGCCTCCTACAGACAATGCACTTTGATTTATTGCGCGATCTGTAATAGCACCCGAGATATCACCAGATATATATTGGGTTTTCCCCTGACCCTGAGTGTCCGGACCCATGAGACGGTGGTTTTCTCGGCCACTGGTGGTCCGAGGTCGTTCCTGCGGCACAGATTCATTCGCAAGGGCCTCCTACAGACAATGCACTTTGGTTTATTGCGCTATCTGTAATAGCACCAGAGATATAACCAGATATATATTGGATTTTCCCCTGACCCTGAGTGTCCGGACCCATGAGACGGTGGTTTTCTCGGCCTCTGGTGGTCCGAGGTCGTTCCCGCAGCACAGATTCATGCGGCAGGGCCTCCTATAGACAATGCACTTTGATTTATTGCGCTATCTGTAATAGCACCCGAGATATCACCAGATATATATTGGATTTTCCCTTGACCCTGAGTGTCCGGCCCCGTGAGTCGGTGGTTTTCTGGGCCCCTGGTGGTCCGAGGTCGTTCCTGCGGCACAGATTCATTCGCAAGGGCCTCCTACAGACAATGCACTTTGGTTTATTGCGCTATCTGTAATAGCACCCGAGATATCACCAGATATATATTGGATTTTCCCCTGACCCTGAGTGTCCGGCCCCATGAGACTGTGGTTTGCCCGGCCCCTGGTGGTCCGAGGTCGTTCCCGCTGCACAGATTCATGCGGCAGGGCCTCCTATAGACAATGCACTTTGATTTATTGCGCTATCTGTAATAGCACCCGAGATATCACCAGATATATATTGGATTTTCCCCTGACCCTGAGTGTCCGGCCCCGTGAGTCGGTGGTTTTCTGGGCCCCTGGTGGTCCGAGGTCCTTCCTGCGGCACAGATTCATTCGCAAGGGCCTCCTACAGACAATGCACTTTGGTTTATTGCGCTATCTGTAATAGCACCCGAGATATCACCAGATATATATTGGATTTTCCCCTGACCCTGAGTGTCCGGACCCATGAGACGGTGGTTTTCTCGGCCCCTGGTGGTCCGAGGTCGTTCCCGCTGCACAGATTCATTCGCCTGGGCCTCCTACAGACAATGCACTTTGGTTTATTGCGCTATCTCTAATAGCACCCGAGATATCACCAGATATTTGCTGGATTTTTACATGACCTTGGGTGACGGATTCCGAATATCTGTGCCTTTCTCGGCCACTGGTGGTCCGAGGTCGTTCCTGCGGCACAGATTCAATCGCAAGGGCCTCCTACAGACAATGCACTTTGGTTTATTGCGCTATCTGTAATAGCACCCGAGATATCACCAGATATATATTGGATTTTTCCCTGACCCTGAGTGTCCGGCTCCATGAGACGGTGATTTTCTCGTCCCCTGGTGGTCCGACGTCGTTCCCGCTGCCCAGATTCATGCGCCAGGGCCTCCTACAGACAATGCACTTTGGTTTATTGCGCTATCTGTAATAGCACCCGAGATAACACCAGGTATATGCTGGATTTTTACATGACCTTGGGTGACGGATTCCGAATATCTGTAATTTTCTCGGCCACTGGTGGTCCGAGGTCGTTCCTGCGGCACAGATTCATTCGCCAGTGCCTCCTACAGACAATGCACTTTGATTTATTGCGCTATCTCTAATAGCACCCGAGATATCACCAGATATATATTGGATTTTTCCCCGACCCTGAGCGTCCGGCCCCATGAGACGGTGTTTTTCTCGACCCCTGGTGGTCCGAGGTCGTTCCTGCGGCACAGATTCATTCGCAAGGGCCTCCTACAGACAATGCACTTTGGTTTATTGCGCTATCTGTAATAGCACCAGAGATATAACCAGATATATATTGGATTTTCCCCTGACCCTGAGTGTCCGGACCCATGAGACGGTGGTTTTCTCGGCCCCTGGTGGTCCGAGGTCGTTCCCGCTGCACAGATGCATGCACCAGGGCCTCCTGCAGATAATTCACTTTGGTTTATTGCGCTATCTCTAATAGCACCCGAGATATCACCAGATATACATTGGATTTTCCCCTGACCCTGAGTGTCCGGACCCATGAGACGGTGGTTTTCTCGGCCTCTGGTGGTCCGAGGTCGTTCCCGCAGCACAGATTCATGCGGCAGGGCCTCCTATAGACAATGCACTTTGATTTATTGCGCTATCTGTAATAGCACCCGAGATATCACCAGATATATATTGGATTTTCCCTTGTCCCTGAGTGTCCGGCCCCGTGAGTCGGTGGTTTTCTGGGCCCCTGGTGGTCCGAGGTCGTTCCTGCGGCACAGATTCATTCGCAAGGGCCTCCTACAGACAATGCACTTTGGTTTATTGCGCTATCTGTAATAGCACCCGAGATATCACCAGATATATATTGGATTTTCCCCTGACCCTGAGTGTCCGGCCCCATGAGACTGTGGTTTGCCCGGCCCCTGGTGGTCCGAGGTCGTTCCCGCTGCACAGATTCATGCGGCAGGGCCTCCTATAGACAATGCACTTTGATTTATTGCGCTATCTGAAATAGCACCCGAGATATCACCAGATATATATTGGATTTCTCCCTGACCCTGAGTGTCCGGCTCCATGAGACGGTGATTTCCTCGGCCCCTGGTGGTCCGAGGTCGTTCCCGCTGCCCAGATTCATGCGCTAGGGCCTCCTACAGACAATGCACTTTGGTTTTTTGCGCTATCTCTAATAGCACCCAAGATATCACCAGATATTTGCTGGATTTTTACATGACCTTGGGTGACGGATTCCGAATATCTGTAATTTTCTCGGCCACTGGTGGTCCGAGGTCGTTCCTGCTGCACAGATTCATTCGCACGGGCCTCCTACAGACAATTCACTTTGATTTATTGCGCGATCTGTAATAGCACCCGAGATATCACCAGATATATATTGGGTTTTCCCCTGACCCTGAGTGTCCGGACCCATGAGACGGTGGTTTTCTCGGCCACTGGTGGTCCGAGGTCGTTCCTGCGGCACAGATTCATTCGCAAGGGCCTCCTACAGACAATGCACTTTGGTTTATTGCGCTATCTGTAATAGCACCAGAGATATAACCTGATATATATTGGATTTTCCCCTGACCCTGAGTGTCCGGACCCATGAGACGGTGGTTTTCTCGTCCCCTGGTGGTCCGAGGTCGTTCCCGCTGCACAGATGCATGCACCAGGGCCTCCTGCAGATAATTCACTTTGGTTTATTGCGCTATCTCTAATAGCACCCGAGATATCACCAGATATATATTGGATTTTCCCCTGACCCTGAGTGTCCGGACCCATGAGACGGTGGTTTTCTCGGCCTCTGGTGGTCCGAGGTCGTTCCCGCAGCACAGATTCATGCGGCAGGGCCTCCTATAGACAATGCACTTTGATTTATTGCGCTATCTGTAATAGCACCCGAGATATCACCAGATATATATTGGATTTTCCCTTGACCCTGAGTGTCCGGCCCCGTGAGTCGGTGGTTTTCTGGGTCCCTGGTGGTCCGAGGTCGTTCCTGCGGCACAGATTCATTCGCAAGGGCCTCCTACAGACAATGCACTTTGGTTTATTGCGCTATCTGTAATAGCACCCGAGATATCACCAGATATATATTGGATTTTCCCCTGACCCTGAGTGTCCGGCCCCATGAGACTGTGGTTTGCCCGGCCCCTGGTGGTCCGAGGTCGTTCCCGCTGCACAGATTCATGCGGCAGGGCCTCCTATAGACAATGCACTTTGATTTATTGCGCTATCTGTAATAGCACCCGAGATATCACCAGATATATATTGGATTTTCCCCTGACCCTGAGTGTCCGGCCCCGTGAGTCGGTGGTTTTCTGGGCCCCTGGTGGTCCGAGGTCCTTCCTGCGGCACAGATTCATTCGCAAGGGCCTCCTACAGACAATGCACTTTGGTTTATTGCGCTATCTGTAATAGCACCCGAGATATCACCAGATATATATTGGATTTTCCCCTGACCCTGAGTGTCCGGACCCATGAGACGGTGGTTTTCTCGGCCCCTGGTGGTCCGAGGTCGTTCCCGCTGCACAGATTCATTCGCCTGGGCCTCCTACAGACAATGCACTTTGATTTATTGCGCTATCTGTAATAGCACCCGAGATATCACCAGATATATATTGGATTTTTCCCTGACCCTGAGTGTCCGGCTCCATGAGACGGTGATTTTCTCGGCCCCTGGTGGTCCGAGGTCCTTCCCGCTGCACAGATTCATTCGCCTGGGCCTCCTACAGACAATGCACTTTGATTTAATGCGCTATCTGTAATAGCACCCGAGATATCACCAGATATATATTGGATTTTCCCCTGACCCTGAGTGTCCGGCCCCATGAGACTGTGGTTTTCTCGGCCCCTGGTGGTCCGAGCGCGTTCCCGCTGCACAGATGCATGCGCCAGGGCCTCCTGCAGATAATTCACTTTGGTTTATTGCGCTATCTCTAATAGCACCCAAGATATCACCAGATATATATTGGATTTTCCCCTGACCCTGAGTGTCCGGCCCCGTGAGTCGGTGGTTTTCTCGGCCCCTGGTGGTCCTAGGTCGTTCCCGCTGCCCAGATTCATGCGCCCGGGCCTCCTACAGACAATGCACTTTGGTTTATTGCGCTATCTCTAATAGCACCCGAGATATCACCAGATATTTGCTGTATTTTTACATGACCTTGGGTGACGGATTCCGAATATCTGTAATTTTCTCGGCCACTGGTGGTCCGAGGTCGTTCCTGCGGTACAGATTCATTCGCAAGGGCCTCCTACAGACAATGCACTTTGGTTTATTGCGCTATCTCTAATAGCACCCGAGATATCACCAGATATTTGCTGGATTTTTACATGACCTTGGGTGACGGATTCCGAATATCTGTGCCTTTTTCGGCCACTGGTGGTCCGAGGTCGTTCCTGCGGCACAGATTCAATCGCAAGGGCCTCCTACAGACAATGCACTTTGGTTTATTGCGCTATCTGTAATAGCACCCGAGATATCACCAGATATATATTGGATTTTTCCCTGACCCTGAGTGTCCGGCTCCATGAGACGGTGATTTTCTCGTCCCCTGGTGGTCCGACGTCGTTCCCGCTGCCCAGATTCATGCGCCAGGGCCTCCTACAGACAATGCACTTTGGTTTATTGCGCTATCTGTAATAGCACCCGAGATAAAACCAGGTATATGCTGGATTTTTACATGACCGTGGGTGACGGATTCCGAATATCTGTAATTTTCTCGGCCACTGGTGGTCCGAGGTCGTTCCTGCGGCACAGATTCATTCGCCAGTGCCTCCTACAGACAATGCACTTTGATTTATTGCGCTATCTCTAATAGCACCCGAGATATCACCAGATATATATTGGATTTTTCCCCGACCCTGAGCGTCCGGCCCCATGAGACGGTGTTTTTCTCGACCCCTGGTGGTCCGAGGTCGTTCCCGCTGCACAGATGCATGCGCCAGGGCCTCTTGCAGACAATTCACTTTGCTTTATTGCGCTATCTCTAATAGCACCCGAGATATCACCAGATATATATTGGATTTTCCCCTGACCCTGAGTGTCCGGACCCATGAGACGGTGGTTTTCTCGGCCTCTGGTGCTCCGAGGTCGTTCCCGCTGCACAGATTCATTCGACTGGGCCTCCTACAGACAATGCACTTTGATTTATTGCGCTATCTGTAATAGCACCCGAGATATCACCAGATATATATTGGATTTTTCCCTGACCCTGAGTGTCCGGCTCCATGAGACGGTGATTTTCTCGTCCCCTGGTGGTCCGACGTCGTTCCCGCTGCCCAGATTCATGCGCCAGGGCCTCCTACAGACAATGCACTTTGGTTTATTGCGCTATCTCTAATAGCACCCGAGATATCACCAGATATTTGCTGGATTTTTACATGACCTTGGGTGACGGATTCCGAATGTCTGTAATTTTCTCGGCCACTGGTGGTCCGAGGTCGTTCCTGCGGCACAGATTCATTCGCAAGGGCCTCCTACAGACAATGCACTTTGGTTTATTGCGCTATCTGTAATAGAACCCGAGATATCACCAGACATATATTGGATTTTTCCCTGACCCTGAGTGTCCGGCTCCATGGGACGGTGATTTTCTCGGCCCCTGGTGGTCCGAGGTCCTTCCCGCTGCACAGATTCATTCGCCCGGGCCTCCTACAGACAATGCACTTTGATTTATTGCGCTATCTGTAATTGCACCCGAGATATCACCAGATATATATTGGATTTTTCCCCGACCCTGAGTGTCCGGCCCCATGAGACGGTGGTTTTCTCGGACCCTGGTGATCCGAGGTCGTTCCCGCTGCACAGATTCATGCGCCAGGGCCTGCTGCAGATAATTCACTTTGGTTTATTGCGCTATCTCTAATAGCACCCGAGATATCACCAGATATTTGCTGGATATTTCCCCGACCCTGAGTGTCCGGCCCCATGGGACGGTGGTTTTCTCGGCCCCTGGTGGTCCGAGGTCGTTCCCGCTGCACAGATGCATGCGCCAGGGCCTCTTGCAGACAATTCACTTTGGTTTATTGCGCTATCTATAATTGCACCCGGGATATAACCAGATATATTCTGGATTTTTACATGACCTTGGGTGTCCGGCGTCATGTGTCGGTGGTTTTCTCGGCCCCTGGTGGTCCCACGTCGTTCCCGCGGCACAGATTCATACGCAAGGGCCTCCTGCAGATAATTCACTTTGATTTATCGCGCTATCTCTAATAGCACCCGAGATATCACCAGATATATACTGGATTTTTGCATGACCTTGGGTGTCCGGCCTCATGTGTCGGTGGTTTTCTCGGCCCCTGGTGGTCCCACGTCGTTCCCGCGGCACAGATTCATGCGCAAGGGCCTCCTGCAGATAATTCACTTTGATTTATCGCGCTATCTCTAATAGCACCCGAGATATCACCAGATATATATTGGATTTTTCCCCGACCCTGAGCGTCCGGCTCCATGAGACGGTGTTTTTCTCGACCCCTGGTGGTCCGAGGTCGTTCCCGCTGCACAGATGCATGCGCCAGGGCCTCTTGCAGACAATTCACTTTGCTTTATTGCGCTATCTCTAATAGCACCCGAGATATCATCAGATATATACTGGATTTTTCCCTGACCCTGACAGTCCGGCCCCATGTGTCGATGGTTTTCTCGTTCCCTCGTGGTCCGAGAACGATCCCGCTGAACAGATTCATGCGCCAGGGTTTCCTGCAGATAATTCACTTCGGTTTATTGCGCAATCTCTAATAGCACGCGAGATATCACCAGATATTTATTGGCTTTTCCCCTGACCCTGTGTGTCCGGCCCCATGAGACGGTGGTTTTCTCGGCCCCTGGTGGTCAGAGGTCGTTCCCGCCGCACAGATTCATGCGCCAGGGCCTTCTACAGACAATGCACTTTGGTATATTGCGCTATCTCTAATAGCACCCGAGATATCACCAGATATATGCTGGATTCTTACATGACCCTGAGTGTCCGGCCCCATGAGACGGTGGTTTTCTCGGCCCCTGGTGGTCCGAGGTCGTTCCCGCTGCACAGATTCATGCGACAGGGTCCCCTGCAGATAATTCACTTTGATTTATTGAGCTATCGCTAATAGCACCCGAGATATCACGAGATATATATTGGATTTTTCCCTGACCCTGACAGTCCGGCCCCATGAGACTTTGATTTTCTCGGCCCCTGGTGGTCCGAGGTCGATCCCGCTGCACAGATTCATGCGCTAGGGCCTCCTGCAGACAATGCACTATGATTTATTGCGCTATCTCTAATACCACCCGAGATATCACCAGATATATATTGGATTTTTCCCTGACCCTGACAGTCCGGCCCCACGAGACGGTGATTTTCACGGCCCCTGGTGGTCCGAGGTCGTTCCCGCTGCACAGACTCATTCGCCAGTGCCTCCTACAGACAATTCACTTTGGTTTATTGCGCTATCTCTAATAGCAACCGAGATATCACCAGATATATGCTGGATTTTTACATGACCTTGGGTGACGGATTCCGAATATCTGTAATTTTCTCGGCCCCTGGTGATCCGAGTTCGTTCCCGCTGCACAGATTCATGCTCCAGGGCCCGCTGCAGATGATTCACTTTGGTTTAGTGCGCTATCTGTAAGAGCACCAGAGATATCACCAGATATATATTGAATTTTCCCCTGACCCTGAGTGTCCGGCCCCATGAGACGGTGGTTTTCTCGGCCCCTGGTGGTACGAGGTCGTTCCCGCTGCACAGATTTATGCGCCAGGGCCTCCTGCAGATAATTCACTTTGGTTTATTGCGCTATCTCTAATAGCACCCGATATATCACCAGATATTTATTGGCTTTTCCCCTGACCCTGTGTGTCCGGCCCCATGGGACGGCGGTTTTCTCGGCCCCTGGTTGTCCGAGGTCGTTCCCGCTGGCCAGATTCATGCGCCAGGGCCTCCTACAGACAAAGCACTTTGATTTATTGCGCTATCTGTAATAGCACCCGAGATATCACCAGATATATATTGGATTTTTCCCTGACACTGAATGTCCGGCCCCATGAGACGGTGGTTTTCTCGGCCCCTGGTGGTCCGAGATCGTTCGCGATGCACAGATTCATGCGCCAGGGCCTCCTGCAGATAATTCACTTTGGTTTATTGCGCTATCTCTAATAGCACCCGAGATATCACTTGATATATATTGGATTTTCCCCTGGCCCTGACTGTCCGGCCCCATGAGACTGCGGTTTTCTCGGCCCCTGGTGGTCCGAGGTTGTTCCGGCTGCACAGATTCATGCGGCAGGCTCACTTACAGACAATGCAGTTTGATTCATTGCGCTATCTGTAATAGCACCCGAGATATCACCAGATATATATTGGATTTTTCAATGACGCTGAGTGTCCGGCCCCATGAGACGGTGGTTTTCACGGCCCCTGGTGGTCCGAGGTCGTTCGCGATGCACAGATTCATGGGCCAGGGCCTCCTGCAGATAATTCACTATGGTTTATTGCGCTATCTCTAATAGCACCCGAGATATCACCAGATATGTATTGGATTTTCCCCTGACCCTGAGTGTCCGGCCCCGTGAGACTGCGGTTTTCTCGGCCCCTGGTGGTCCGAGGTCGTTCCCGCTGCACAGATTCATGCGCCAGGGCCTCCTACAGACAATGGACTCTGATTTATTGCGCTATCTGTAATAGTGCCCGAGATATCACCAGATATATATTGGATTTTCCCCTGACCCTGAGTGTCCGGCCCCATGTGACGGTGGTTTTCTCGGCCCCTGGTGGTCCGAGGTCGTTCCCGGTGCCCATATTCATGCGCCAGGGCAGCTTACAGACAATGCACTTTGATTTATTGGGCTATCTGTAATAGCACCCGAGATATCACCAGATATATATTGGATTTTTCCCTGATCCTGAGTTTCCGGCCCCATGAGACGGTGGTTTTCTCGGCCCCTGGTGGTCCGAGGTCGTTCCCGCTGCACAGATTCATGCGCCAGGGCCTCCTACAGACAATGGACTCTGATTTATTGCGCTATCTGTAATAGCACCCGAGATACCACCAGATATATATTGGATTTTTCCCTGACCCTGAGTGTCCCGCCCCATGAGACGGTGGTTTTCTCGGCCCCTGGTGGTCCGAGGTCGTTCCCGCTGCACAGATTCATGCGCCAGAGCCTCCTGCAGATAATTCACTTTGGTTTATTGCGCTATCTGTAATAGCACCCGAGATATCACCAGATATATATTGGATTTTTCCCTGACCCTGAGTGTCCGGCCCCATGAGACGGTGGTTGTCTCGGCCCCTGGTGGTCCGAGGTCGTTCCCGCTGCACAGATGCATGCGCCAGGGCCTCCTGCAGATAATTCACTTTGGTTTATTGCGCTATCTCTAATAGCACCCGAGATATCACCAGATATATATTGGATTTTCCCCTGACCCTGAGTGTCCGGCCCCATGAGACGGTGGTTTTCGCGGCCCCTGGTGATCCGAGGTCGTTCCCGCTGCCCATATTCATGCGCCAGGGCAGCTTACAGACAATGCACTTTGATTTATTGGGCTATCTGTAATAGCACCCGAGATATCACCAGATATATATTGTATTTTTCCCTGAACCTGAATGTCCGGCCCCATGAGACTGTGGTTTTCTCGGCCCCTGGTGGTCCGAGGTCGTTCCTGCTGTACAGATTCATGCGCCAGGGCCTCCTGCAGATAATTCACTTTCGTATATTGCGCTATCTCTAATAGCACCCGAGATATCACCAGATATATATTGGATTTTCCCCTGACCCTCAGTGTCCGGCCCCATGAGACGGTTGTTTTCTCGGCCCCTGGTGGTCCGACGTCGTTCCCGCTGCACAGATGCATGCGCCAGGGCCTCCTGCAGATAATTCACTTTGGTTTATTGCGCTATCTCTAATAGCACCCGAGATATCACCAGATATATATTGGCTTTTCCCCTGACCCTGAGTGTCCGGCCCCCTGAGACGGTGGTTTTCTCGGCCCCTGGTGGTCCGAGGTCGATCCCGCTGTCCAAATTCATGCCCCAGGGCCTCCTACAGACAATGCACTTTGATTTATTGCGCTATCTGTAATAGCACCCGAGATATCACCAGATATATATTGGATTTTTCCCTGAACCTGAATGTCCGGCCCCATGAGACGGTGGTTTTCTCGGCCCCTGGTGGTCCGAGGTCGTTCCCGCTGTACAGATTCATGCGCCAGGGCCTCCTGCAGATAATTCACTTTGGTTTATTGCGCTATCTCTAATAGCACCCGAGATATCACTAGATATATATTGGATTTTCCCCTGGCCCTGACTGTCCGGCCCCATGAGACTGCGGTTTTCTCGGCCCCTGGTGGTCCGAGGTTGTTCCGGCTGCACAGATTCATGCGGCAGGCTCACTTACAGACAATGCAGTTTGATTCATTGCGCTATCTGTAATAGCACCCGAGATATCACCAGATATATATTGGATTTTTCAATGACGCTGAGTGTCCGGCCCCATGAGACGGTGGTTTTCACGGCCCCTGGTGGTCCGAGGTCGTTCGCGATGCACAGATTCATGGGCCAGGGCCTCCTGCAGATAATTCACTATGGTTTATTGCGCTATCTCTAATAGCACCCGAGATATCACCAGATATGTATTGGATTTTCCCCTGACCCTGAGTGTCCGGCCCCGTGAGACTGCGGTTTTCTCGGCCCCTGGTGGTCCGAGGTCGTTCCCGCTGTACAGATTCATGCGCCAGGGCCTCCTGCAGATAATTCACTTTGGTTTATTGCGCTATCTCTAATAGCACCCGAGATATCACCAGATATATATTGGATTTTCCCCTGACCCTGAGTGTCCGGAGCCGTGAGACTGCGGTTTTCTCGGCCCCTGGTTGTCCGAGGTCGTTCCCGCTGCACAGATTCATGCGCCAGGGCCTCCTACAGACAATGGACTCTGATTTATTGCGCTATCTGTAATAGTGCCCGAGATATCACCAGATATATATTGGATTTTCCCCTGACCCTTAGTGTCCGGCCCCGTGAGTCGGTGGTTTTCTCGGCCCCTGGTGGTCCGAGGTAGTTCCCGCTGTCCAGATTCATGCGCCAGGGCCTCCTACAGACAATGCACGTTGGTTTATTGCGCTATCTCTAATAGCACCCGAGATATCACCAGATATTTGCTGGATTTTTACATGACCTTGGGTGACGGATTCCGAATATCTGTAATTTTCTCGGCCACTGGTGGTCCGAGGTCGTTCCTGCGGCACAGACTCATTCGCAAGGGCCTCCTACAGACAATGCACTTTGATTTATTGCGCTATCTGTAATAGCACCCGAGATATCACCAGATATATATTGGGTTTTCCCCTGACCCTGATTGTCCGGACCAATGAGACGGTGGTTTTCTCGGCCACTGGTGGTCCGAGGTCGTTCCTGCGGCACAGATTCATTCGCAAGGGCCTCCTACAGACAATGCACTTTGGTTTATTGCGCTATCTGTAATAGCACCAGAGATATAACCAGATATATATTGGATTTTCCCCTGACCCTGAGTGTTCGGACCCATGAGACGGTGGTTTTCTCGGCCCCTGGTGGTGCGAGGTCGTTCCCGCTGCACAGATGCATGCGCTAGGGCCTCCTGTAGATAATTCACTTTGGTTTATTCCGCTATCTCTAATAGCACCCGAGATATCACCAGATATATATTGGATTTTTCCCTGACCCTGAGTGTCCGGCGCCATGAGACGGTGGTTTTCTTGGCCCCTGGTGGTCCGAGGTCGTTCCCGCTGCACAGATGCATGCACCAGGGCCTCCTGCAGATAATTCACTTTGGTTTATTGCGCTATCTCTAATAGCACCCGAGATATCACCAGATATATATTGGATTTTCCCCTGACCCTGAGTGTCCGGCCCCGTGAGTCGGTGGTTTTCTCGGCCCCTGGTGGTCCTAGGTCGTTCCCGCTGCCCAGATTCATGCGCCAGGGCCTCCTACAGACAATGCACTTTGGTTTATTGCTCTATCTGTAATAGCACCCGAGATATCACCAGATATTTGCTGGATTTTTACATGACCTTTGATGACGGATTCCGAATATCTGTAATTTTCTCAGCCACTGGTGGTCCGAGGTCGTTCCTGCGGTACAGATTCATTCGCAAGGGCCTCCTACAGACAATGCACTTTGGTTTATTGCGCTATCTGTAATAGCACCCGAGATATCACCAGATATATATTGGATTTTCCCCTGACCCTGAGTGTCCGGCCACATGAGACTGTGGTTTTCCCGGCCCCTGGTGGTCCGAGGTCGTTCCCGCTGCACAGATTCATGCGGCAGGGCCTCCTACAGACAATGCACTTTGATTTGTTGGGCTATCTGTAATAGCACCCGAGATATCACCAGATATATATTGGATTTTCCCCTGACCCTGAGTGTCCGGACCCATGAGACGCTGGTTTTCTCGGCCCCTGGTGGTCCGAGGTCGTTCCCGCTGCCCAGATTCATGCGCCAGGGCCTCCTACATACAGTGCACTTTGGTTTATTGCGCTATCTGTAATAGCACCCGAGATATCACCAGATATATATTGGATTTTTCCCTGACCCTGAGTGTCCGGCTCCATGAGACGGTGATTTTCTCGTCCCCTGGTGGTCCGACGTCGTTCCCGCTGCCCAGATTCATGCGCCAGGGCCTCCTACAGACAATGCACTTTGGTTTATTGCGCTATCTGTAATAGCACCCGAGATATCACCAGATATATGCTGGATTTTTACATGACCTTGGGTGACGGATTCCGAATATCTGTAATTTTCTCAGCCACTGGTGGTCCGAGGTCGTTCCTGCGGCACAGATTCATTCGCCAGTGCCTCCTACAGACAATGCACTTTGATTTATTGCGCTATCTGTAATAGCACCCGAGATATCACCAGATATATATTGGATTTTCCCCTGACCCTGAGTGTCCGGCCCCATGAGACTGTGGTTTTCTCGGCCCATGGTGGTCCGAGATCGTTCCCGCTGGCCAGATTCATGCGCCTGGGCCTCCTACAGACAATGCACTTTGATTTATTGCGCTATCTCAAATAGCACCCGAGATATCACCAGATATATATTGGATTTTTCCGTGACCCTGAGTGTCCGGCGCCATGAGACTGTGGTTTTCTCGGCCCCTGGTGGTCCGAGGCCGTTCCCGCTGCACAGATTCATTCGCCTGGGCCTCCTACAGACAATGCACTTTGATTTATTGCGCTATCTCTAATAGCACCCGAGATATCACCAGATATATATTGGATTTTCCCCTGACCCTGAGTGTCCGGCCCCATGAGACTGTAATTTTCTCAGCCACTGGTGGTCCGAGGTCGTTGCTGCGGTACAGATTCATTCGCAAGGGCCTCCTACAGACAATGCACTTTGGTTTATTGCGCTATCTGTAATAGCACCCGAGATATCACCAGATATATATTGGATTTTCCCCTGACCCTGAGTGTCCGGACCCATGAGACGGTGGTTTTCTCGGCCCCTGGTGGTCCGAGGTCGTTCCCGCTGCCCAGATTCATGCGCCAGGGCCTCCTACATACAGTGCACTTTGGTTTATTGCGCTATCTGTAATAGCACCCGAGATATCACCAGATATATATTGGATTTTTCCCTGACCCTGAGTGTCCGGCTCCATGAGACGGTGATTTTCTCGTCCCCTGGTGGTCCGACGTCGTTCCCGCTGCCCAGATTCATGCGCCAGGGCCTCCTACAGACAATGCACTTTGGTTTATTGCGCTGTCTGTAATAGCACCCGAGATATCACCAGATATATGCTGGATTTTTACATGACCTTGGGTGACGGATTCCGAATATCTGTAATTTTCTCGGCCCTTGGTGGTCCGAGGTCGTTCCCGCTGCACAGATTCATTCGCCTGGGCCTCCTACAGACAATGCACTTTGGTTTATTGCGCTATCTGTTATAGCACCCGAGATATCACCAGATATATATTGGATTTTTGCCTGACCCTGAGTGTCCGGATCCATGAGACGGTGATTTTCTCGTCCCCTGGTGGTCCGACGTCGTTCCCGCTATCCAGATTCATGCGCCAGGGCCTCCTACAGACAATGCACTTTGGTTTATTGCGCTATCTGTAATAGCACCCGAGATATCACCAGATATATGCTGGATTTTTACATGACCTTGGGTGACGGATTCCGAATATCTGTAATTTTCTCGGCCACTGGTGGTCCGAGGTCGTTCCTGCGGCACAGATTCATTCGCCAGTGCCTCCTACAGACAATGCACTTTGATTTATTGCGCTATCTCTAATAGCACCCGAGATATCACCAGATATATATTGAATTTTCCCCTGACCCTGAGTGTCCGGCCCCATGAGACTGTGGTTTTCCCGGCCCCTGGTGGTCCGAGGTCGTTCCCACTGCACAGATTCATGCGGCAGGGCCTCCTACAGACAATGCACTTTGATTTGTTGGGCTATCTGTAATAGCACCCGAGATATCACCAGATATATATTGGATTTTCCCCTGACCCTGAGTGTCCGGCCCCATGAGACGGTGGTTTTCTCGGCCCCTGGTGGTCGGAGGTCGTTCCTGCTGGCCAGATTCATTCACCTGGGCCTCCTACAGACAATGCACTTTGATTTATTGCGCTATCTGTAATAGCACCCGAGATATCACCAGATATATATTGGACTTTCCCCTGACCCTGAGTGTCCGGACCCATGAGACGGTGGTTTTCTCGGCCCCTGGTGGTCCGAGGTCGTTCCCGCTGGCCAGATTCATGCGCCTGGGCCTCCTACAGACAATGCACTTTGGTTTATTGCGCTATCTCTAATAGCACCCGAGATATCACCAGATATATATTGGATTTTCCCCTGACCATGAGTGTCCGGCCCCGTGAGTCGGTGGTTTTCTCGGCCCCTGGTGGTCCGAGGTCGTTCCCGCTGCCCAGATTCATGCGCCAGGGCCTCCTACAGACAATGCACTTTGGTTTATTGCGCTATCTCTAATAGCACCCGAGATATCACCAGATATTTGCTGGATTTTTACATGACCTTGGGTGACGGATTCCGAATATCTGTAATTTTCTCGGCCACTGGTGGTCCGAGGTCGTTCCTGCGGCACAGATACATTCGCAAGGGCCTCCTACAGACAATGCACTTTGGTTTATTGCGCTATCTGTAATAGCACCCGAGATATCACCAGACATATATTGAATTTTTCCCTGACCCTGAGTGTCCGGCCCCATGAGACGGTGGTTTTCACGGACCCTGGTGATCCGAGGTCGTTCCCGCTGCACAGATTCCTGCACCAGGGCCTGCTGCAGATAGTTCACTTTGGTCTATTGCGCTATCTCTAATAGCACCCGAGATATCACCAGATATATATTGGATTTTCCCCTGACCCTGAGTGTCCGGCCCCGTGAGTCGGTGGTTTTCTCGGCCCCTGGTGGTCCGAGGTAGTTCCCGCTGCACAGATTCATGCGCAAGGGCCTCGTGCAGATAATTCACTGTGATTTATCGCGCTATCTGTAATAGCACCCGAGATATCACCAGATATATAATGGATTTTTCCCTGACCCTGACAGTCCGGCCCCATGAAACGGTGGTTTTCTCGTCTCCTGGTGGACCGAGGTCGTTCCCGCTGCACAGATGCATGCGCCAGGGCCTCTTGCAGACAATTCACTTTGGTTTATTGCGCTATCACTAATAGCACCCGAGATATCACCAGATATATATTGGATTTTCCCCTGACCCTGAGTGTCCGGCCCCGTGAGTCGGTGGTTTTCTCGGCCCCTGGTGGTCCTAGGTCGTTCCCGCTGCCCAGATTCATGCGCCAGGGCCTCCTACAGACAATGCACTTTGGTTTATTGCGCTATCTCTAATAGCACCCGAGATATCACCAGATATTTGCTGGATTTTTACATGACCTTTGGTGACGGATTCCGAATATCTGTAATTTTCTCAGCCACTTGTGGTCCGAGGTCGTTCCTGCGGTACAGATTCATTCGCAAGGGCCTCCTACAGACAATGCACTTTGGTTTATTGCGCTATCTGTAATAGCACCCGAGATATCACCAGATATATATTGAATTTTCCCCTGACCCTGAGTGTCCGGTCCCATGCGACTGTGGTTTTCCCGGCCCCTGGTGGTCCGAGGTCGTTCCCGCTGCACAGATTCATGCGGCAGGGCCTCCTACAGACAATGCACTTTGATTTGTTGGGCTATCTGTAATAGCACCCGAGATATCACCAGATATATATTGGATTTTCCCCTGACCCTGAGTGTCCGGCCCCATGAGACGGTGGTTTTCTCGGCCCCTGGTGGTCGGAGGTCGTTCCTGCTGGCCAGATTCATTCGCCTGGGCCTCCTACAGACAATGCACTTTGATTTATTGCGCTATCTGTAATAGCACCCGAGATATCACCAGATATATATTGGACTTTCCCCTGACCCTGAGTGTCCGGACCCATGAGACGGTGGTTTTCTCGGCCCCTGGTGGTCCGAGGTCGTTCCCGCTGGCCAGATTCATGCGCCTGGGCCTCCTACAGACAATGCACTTTGGTTTATTGCGCTATCTCTAATAGCACCCGAGATATCACCAGATATATATTGGATTTTCCCCTGACCATGAGTGTCCGGCCCCATGAGACTGTGGTTTTCCCGGCCCCTGGTGGTCCGAGGTCGTTCCCACTGCACAGATTCATGCGGCAGGGCCTCCTACAGACAATGCACTTTGATTTGTTGGGCTATCTGTAATAGCACCCGAGATATCACCAGATATATATTGGATTTTCCCCTGACCCTGAGTGTCCGGCCCCATGAGACGGTGGTTTTCTCGGCCCCTGGTGGTCGGAGGTCGTTCCTGCTGGCCAGATTCATTCACCTGGGCCTCCTACAGACAATGCACTTTGATTTATTGCGCTATCTGTAATAGCACCCGAGATATCACCAGATATATATTGGACTTTCCCCTGACCCTGAGTGTCCGGACCCATGAGACGGTGGTTTTCTCGGCCCCTGGTGGTCCGAGGTCGTTCCCGCTGGCCAGATTCATGCGCCTGGGCCTCCTACAGACAATGCACTTTGGTTTATTGCGCTATCTCTAATAGCACCCGAGATATCACCAGATATTTGCTGGATTTTTACATGACCTTGGGTGACGGATTCCGAATATCTGTAATTTTCTCGGCCACTGGTGGTCCGAGGTCGTTCCTGCGGCACAGATTCATTCGCAAGGGCCTCCTACAGACAATGCACTTTGGTTTATTGCGCTATCTGTAATAGCACCCGAGATATCACCAGACATATATTGAATTTTTCCCTGACCCTGAGTGTCCGGCCCCATGAGACGGTGGTTTTCACGGACCCTGGTGATCCGAGGTCGTTCCCGCTGCACAGATTCCTGCACCAGGGCCTGCTGCAGATAGTTCACTTTGGTCTATTGCGCTATCTCTAATAGCACCCGAGATATCACCAGATATATATTGGATTTTCCCCTGACCCTGAGTGTCCGGCCCCGTGAGTCGGTGGTTTTCTCGGCCCCTGGTGGTCCGAGGTAGTTCCCGCTGCACAGATTCATGCGCAAGGGCCTCGTGCAGATAATTCACTGTGATTTATCGCGCTATCTGTAATAGCACCCGAGATATCACCAGATATATAATGGATTTTTCCCTGACCCTGACAGTCCGGCCCCATGAAACGGTGGTTTTCTCGTCTCCTGGTGGACCAAGGTCGTTCCCGCTGCACAGATGCATGCGCCAGGGCCTCTTGCAGACAATTCACTTTGGTTTATTGCGCTATCACTAATAGCACCCGAGATATCACCAGATATATATTGGATTTTCCCCTGACCCTGAGTGTCCGGCCCCGTGAGTCGGTGGTTTTCTCGGCCCCTGGTGGTCCTAGGTCGTTCCCGCTGCCCAGATTCATGCGCCAGGGCCTCCTACAGACAATGCACTTTGGTTTATTGCGCTATCTCTAATAGCACCCGAGATATCACCAGATATTTGCTGGATTTTTACATGACCTTTGGTGACGGATTCCGAATATCTGTAATTTTCTCAGCCACTGGTGGTCCGAGGTCGTTCCTGCGGTACAGATTCATTCGCAAGGGCCTCCTACAGACAATGCACTTTGGTTTATTGCGCTATCTGTAATAGCACCCGAGATATCACCAGATATATATTGAATTTTCCCCTGACCCTGAGTGTCCGGCCCCATGCGACTGTGGTTTTCCCGGCCCCTGGTGGTCCGAGGTCGTTCCCGCTGCACAGATTCATGCGGCAGGGCCTCCTACAGACAATGCACTTTGATTTGTTGGGCTATCTGTAATAGCACCCGAGATATCACCAGATATATATTGGATTTTCCCCTGACCCTGAGTGTCCGGCCCCATGAGACGGTGGTTTTCTCGGCCCCTGGTGGTCGGAGGTCGTTCCTGCTGGCCAGATTCATTCGACTGGGCCTCCTACAGACAATGCACTTTGATTTATTGCGCTATCTGTAATAGCACCCGAGATATCACCAGATATATATTGGACTTTCCCCTGACCCTGAGTGTCCGGACCCATGAGACGGTGGTTTTCTCGGCCCCTGGTGGTCCGAGGTCGTTCCCGCTGGCCAGATTCATGCGCCTGGGCCTCCTACAGACAATGCACTTTGGTTTATTGCGCTATCTCTAATAGCACCCGAGATATCACCAGATATATATTGGATTTTCCCCTGACCATGAGTGTCCGGCCCCGTGAGTCGGTGGTTTTCTCGGCCCCTGGTGGTCCGAGGTAGTTCCCGCTGCCCAGATTCATGCGCCAGGGCCTCCTACAGACAATGCACTTTGGTTTATTGCGCTATCTCTAATAGCACCCGAGATATCACCAGATATTTGCTGGATTTTTACATGACCTTGGGTGACGGATTCCGAATATCTGTAATTTTCTCGGCCACTGGTGGTCCGAGGTCGTTCCTGCGGCACAGATTCATTCGCAAGGGCCTCCTACAGACAATGCACTTTGGTTTATTGCGCTATCTGTAATAGCACCCGAGATATCACCAGACATATATTGAATTTTTCCCTGACCCTGAGTGTCCGGCTCCATGAGACGGTGATTTTCTCGGCCCCTGGTGGTCCGAGGTCCTTCCCGCTGCACAGATTCATTCGCCTAGGCCTCCTACAGACAATGCACTTTGATTTATTGTTGTATCTCTAATAGCACCCGAGATATCAACAGATATATATTGGACTTTTCCCTGACCCTGACAGTCCGGCCCCATGAGGCGGTGATTTCCTCGGCCCCGGGTGGTCCGAGGTCGATCCCGCTGCACAGATTCATGCGCCAGGGCCGCCCGCAGATAATTCACTTTGATTTATTGCGCTATCTCTAATAGCAGCCGAGATATCACCAGATATATATTTGGACTTTTCCCTGACCCTGACAGTCCGGCCCCATGAGGCGGTGATTTCCTCGGCCCCTGGTGGTCCGAGGTCGATCCCGCTGCACAGATTCATGCGCCAGGGCCGCGTGCAGATAATTCACTTTGATTTATTGCGCTATCTCTAATAGCACCCGAGATATCATCAGATATATATTGGATTTTCCCCTGACCCTGTGTGTCCGGCCCCATGGGACTGTGGATTTCTCGGCCCCTGGTGGTCCGAGGTCGTTCCCACTGCCCAGATTGACGCGGCAGGGCCTCCTACAGACAATGCACTTTGATTTATTGCGCTATCTGTAATAGCACCCGAGATATCACCAGATATATATTGGATTTTCCCCTGACCCTGAATGTCCGGCCCCATGAGACTGTGGTTGTCTCGGCCCCTGGTGGTCCGAGGTCGTTCCCGCTGCCCAGATTGACGCGGCAGGGCCTCCTACAGACAATGCACTTTGATTTATTGCGCTATCTGTAATAGCACCCGAGATATCACCAGATATATATTCGATTTTTCACTGACCCTGAGTGTCCGGCCCCATGAGACTGTGGTTGTCTCGGCCCCTGGTGGTCCGAGGTCATTCCCGCTGCCCAGATTGACGCGGCCGGGCCTCCTACAGACAATGCACTTTGATTTATTGCGCTATCTGTAATAGCACCCGAGATATCACCAGATATATATTGGATTTTTCACTGACCCTGAGTGTCCGGCCCCATGAGACGGTGGTTTTCTCGGCCCCTGGTGGTCCGAGGTCGTTCCCGCTGCACAGATTCATGCGCCAGGGCCTCCTGCAGATAATTCGCTTTGGTTTATTGCGCTATCTCTAATACCACCCGAGATATCACCAGATATATGTTGGATTTTCCCCTGACCGTGAGTGTCCGTCCCCATGAGACTGTGGTTTTCTCGGCCCCTGGTGGTCCGAGGTCGTTCCCGCTGCACAGATTCATGCGCCAGGGCCTCCTACAGACAATGCACTTTTATTTATTGCGCTATCTGTAATAGCACCCGAGATACCACCAGATATATATTGGATCTTTCACTGACCCTGAGTGTCCGGCCCCATGAGACTGTGGCTGTCTCGGCCCCTGGTGGTCCGAGGTCGTTCCCGCTGCCCAGATTGACGCGGCCGGGCCTCCTACAGACAATGCACTTTGGTTTATTGCGCTATCTGTAGTAGCACAAGAGATATCACCAGATATATATTGGATTTTTCCCTGACCCTGACAGTCCGGCCCCATGAGACGTTGATTTTCTCGGCCCCTGGTGGCCGAAGGTCGTTGCCGCTGCACAGATTCATGCGCCAGGGCCTCCGGCCGGCAAGGCACTTTGGTTTATTGCGCTATCTGTAATAGCACCCGAGATATCACCAGATATATGCTGGATTTTTACATGACCTTGGGTGACGGATTCCGAATATCTGTAATTTTCTCGGCCCCTGGTGGTCCGAGGTCGATCCCGCTGCACAGATTCATGCGCCAGTGCCTCCTACAGACAAAGCACTTTGATTTGTTGAGCTATCTCTAATAGCACCCGAGATATCGCCGGATATATATCGGATTTTTCCCTGACCCTGAGTGTCCGGCCCCATGTGACGGTGGTTTTCTCGGCCATTGGTGGTCCGAGGTCGTTCCCGCTGCACAGATTCATGCGCCAGGGCCTCCTACAGACAATGCACTTTGATTTATTGCGCTATCTGTAATAGCACGCGAGATATCACCAGATATATATTGGATTTTTCACTGACCCTGAGCGTCCGGCCCCATGAGACGGTGGTTTTCTCGGGCCCTGGTGGCTCGAGGTCGTTCCCGCTGCACAGATTCATGCGCCAGGGCCTCCTGCAGATAATTCACTTTGGTTTATTGCGCTATCTGTAATAGCACGCGAGATATCACCAGATATATATTGGATTTTTCACTGACCCTGAGTGTCCGGCCCCATGAGACGGTGGTTTTCTCGGGCCCTGGTGGCTCGAGGTCGTTCCCGCTGCACAGATTCGTGCGCCAGGGCCTCCTACAGAGAATGCACTTTGGTTTATTGCGCTATCTCTAATAGCACCCGAGATATCACCATATATATATTGGATCTTTCACTGACCCAGAGTGTCCGGCCCCATGAGACGGTGGTTTTCGCGGCCCCTGGTGGTCCGAGGTCGTTCCCGCTGCACAGATTCATGCGCCAGGGCCTCCTGCAGATAATTCACTTTGGTTTATTGCGCTATCTCTAATAGCACCCGAGATATCACCAGATATATATTGGATTGTACCCTGACCCTGAGTGTCCGGCCCCATGAGACTGTGGTTTTCTCGTCCCCTGGTGGTCCGAGGTCGTTCCCGCTGCACAGATTCACGCGCCATGGCCTCCTACAGACAATGCACTTTGATTTATCGCGCTATCTGTAATAGAACCCGAGATACCACCAGATATATATTGGATTTTTCCCTGACCCTGAGTGCCCGGCCCCATGAGACGGTGGTTTTCTCGGCCCCTGGTGGTCCGAGGTCGTTCCCGCTGCACAGATTCATGCGCCTGGGGCCTAATACAGACAATGCACATGGATTTCTTGGGCTATCTGTAATAGCACCCAAGATATCACCAGATATATATTGGATTTTTCCCTGACCCCGAGTGTCCGGCCCCATGAGACCGTGGTTTTTTCGGCCCCTGGTCGTCCGAGGTCGTTCCCTCTGCACAGATTCATGCGCCAGGGCCTGCTGCAGATAATTCACTTTGGTTTATTGCGCTATCTCTAATAGCACCCGAGATATCACCAGATATATATTGGATTTTCCCCTGACCCTGAGTGTCCGGCCCCATGAAACGGTTGTTGTCTCGGCCCCTGGTGGTCCGAGGTCGTTCCCGCTGCACAGATTCTTGCGCCAGGGCCTCCTGCAGACAATGCACTTTGATTTATCGCGCTATCTGTAATAGAACCCGAGATATCACCAGATATATATTGGATTTTCCCCTGACCCTGAGTGTCCGGCCCCATGAGACGGTTGTTGTCTCGGCCCCTGGTGGTCCGAGGTCGTTCCCGCTGCACAGATTCTTGCGCCAGGGCCTCCTGCAGACAATGCACTTTGATTTATTGCGCTATCTCTAATAGCACCCAAGATATCACCAGATATATATTGGATTTTTCCCTGACCCTGAGTGTCCGGCCCCATGAGACCGTGGTTTTTTCGGCCCCTGGTCGTCCGAGGTCGTTCCCTCTGCACAGATTCATGCGCCAGGGCCTCCTACAGACAATGCACTTTGATTTATTGCGCTATCTGTAATAGCACCCGAGATATCACGAGATATATATTGGATTTTCCCCTGACCGTGAGTGTCCGGCCCCATGAGACTGTGGTTTTCTCGGCCCCTGGTCGTCCGAGGTCGTTCCCGCTGCACAGATTCATGCGCCAGGGCCTCCTACAGACAGTGCACTTTGATTTATTGCGCTATCTGTAATAGCACCCGAGATATCACCGGATATATATTGGATTTTTCCCACACCCTGAGTGTCCGGCCCCATGTGACGGTCTTTGTCTCGGCAGCTGGAGGTCTGAGGACGTTCCCGCTGCACAGATTCATGCGCCAGGGCCTCCTACAGGTAATGCACTTTGATTTATTGCGCTATCTGTAATAGCAGCCGAGATATCACCAGATATATATTGGATTTTTCCCTGACCCTGAGTGTCCGGCCCCATGAGACGGTTGTTGTCTTGGCCCCTGGTGGTCCGAGGTCGTTCCCGCTGCACAGATTCACGCGCCATGGCCTGCTACAGACAATGCACTTTGATTTATCGCGCTATCTGTAATAGAACCCGAGATACCACCAGATATATATTGGATTTTTCCCTGACCCTGAGTGCCCGGCCCCATGAGACGGTGGTTTTCTCGGCCCCTGGTGGTCCGAGGTCGTTCCCGCTGCACAGATTCATGCGCCTGGGGCCTAATACAGACAATGCACATTGATTTCTTGGGCTATCTGTAATCGCACCCGATATATCACCAGAAATATATTGGATTTTTCCCTGACCATGAGTGCCCGGCCCCATGAGACGGTGGTTTTCTCGGCCCCTGGTGGTCCGAGGTCGTTCCCGCTGCACAGATTCATGCGCCTGGGGCCTAATACAGACAATGCACTTTGATTTCTTGGTCTATCTGTAATAGCACCCGAGATATCACCAGAAATATATTGGATTTTTCCCTGACCCTGAGTGTCCGGCCCCATGAGACGGTGGTTTTCTCGGCCCCTGGTGGTCCGAGGTCGTTCCCGCTGCACAGATTCACGCGCCAGGGCCTCCTACAGACAATGCACTTTGATTTATTGCTCTGTCTCTAATAGCACGCGAGCTATCACTAGATATATATTGGATTTTTCCCTGACCCTGAGTGCCCGGCCCCATGTGTCGGTGATTTTCTCGGACCCTGGTGATCCGAGGTAGATACCGCTGCTCAGATTCATGCGCCAGGGCCTCCTGCAGATAATTCACTTTGGTTTATTGCGCTATCTGTAATAGCACCCGAGATATCACCAGATATATATTGGATTTTCCCCTGACCCTGCGTGACCGGCCCCATGAGACTGTGGTTTTCTCGGCCCCTGGTTGTCCGAGGTCGTTCCCGCTGCACAGATTCACGCGCCAGGGCCTCCTACAGACAATGCACTTTGATTTATTGCGCTATCTGTAATAGCACCCGAGATATCACCAGATATGTATTGGATTTTTCCCTGACCCTGAGTGTCCGGCCCCATGAGACGGTGGTTTTCTCGGCCCCTGGGGGTCCGAGGTCGTTCCCGCTGCACAGATTCATGCGCCAGGGCCTCCTGCAGATAATTCACTTTGGTTTATTGCGCTATCTGTAATAGCACCCGAGATATCACCAGATATGTATTGGATTTTTCCCTGACCCTGCGTGACCGGCCCCATGAGACTGTGGTTTTCTCGGCCCCTGGTTGTCTGAGGTCGTTCCTGCTGCACAGATTCATTCGCCAGTGCCTCCTACAGACAATGCACTTTGATTTATTGTTCTAACTCTAATAGCACCCGAGATGTCAACAGATATGTATTGGATTTTTCCCTGACCCTGAGTGTCCGGCCCCATGAGACGGTGGTTTTCTCGGCCCCTGGGGGTCCGAGGTCGTTCCCGCTGCACAGATTCATGCGCCAGGGCCTCCTGCAGATAATTCACTTTGGTTTATTGCGCTATCTCTAATAGCACCCGAGATATCACCAGATATATATTGGATTTTACCCTGACCCTGAGTGTCCGGCCCCATGAGACTGTGGTTTTCTCGGCCCCTGGTGGTCCGAGGTCGTTCCCGCTGCACAGATTCATGCGCCAGGGCCTCCTACAGACAATGCACTTTGATTTATTGCGCTATCTGTAATAGCACCCGAGCTATCACCAGATATATATTGGATTTTTCCCTGACCCTGAGTGCCCGGCCCCATGTGTCGGTGATTTTCTCGGACCCTGGTGATCCAAAGGTAGTTACCGCGGCACAGATTCATGCGCCAGGGCCTCCTGCAGATAATTCACTTTGGTTTATTGCGCTATCTCTAATAGCACCCGAGATATCACCGGATATATATTGGATTTTACCCTGACCCTGAGTGTCCGGCCCCATGAGACTGTGGTTTTCTCGGCCCCTGGTGGTCCGAGGTCGTTCCCGCTGCACAGATTCACGCGCCAGGGCCTCCTACAGACAATGCACTTTGATTTATCGCGCTATCTGTAATAGCACCCGAGATATCACCAGATATATATTGGATTTTTCACTGACCCTGAGTGTCCGGCCCCATGAGACGGTGGTTGTCTCGGCCCCTGGTGGGTCGAGGTCGTTCCCGCTGCACAGATTCGTGCGCCAGGGCCTCCTACAGACAATGCACTTTGGTTTATTGCGCTATCTCTAATAGCACCCGAGATATCACCAGATACATGTTGGATTTTCCCCTGACCCTGAGTGTCCGGCCCCATGAGACTGTGGTTTTCTCGGCCCCTGGTGGTCCGACGTCGTTACCGCTGCACAGATTCATGCGCCAGGGCCTCCTACAGACAATGCACTTTTATTTATTGCGCTATCTGTAATAGCACCCGAGATACCATCAGATATATATTGGATCTTTCACTGACCCTGAGTGTCCGGCCCCATGAGACGGTGGTTTTCGCGGCCCCCGGTGGTCCGAGGTCGTTCCCGCTGCACAGATTCATGCGCCAGGGCCTCCTACAGACAATTCACTTTGATTTATTGCGCTATCTGTAATAGCACCCGAGATATCACCAGATATATATTGGATTTTCCCTGACCCTGAGTGTCACGCCCCATGTGACTGTGGTTTCCTCGGCCCCTGGTGGTCCGAGGTCGTTCCCGTTGCACAGATTCATGCGCCAGGGCCTCCTGCAGATAATTCACTTTGGTTTATTGCGCTATCTCTAATAGCACCCGAGATATCACCAGATATATATTGGATTTTACCCTGACCCTGAGTGTCCGGCCCCATGAGACTGTGGTTTTCTCGGCCCCTGGTGGTCCGAGGTCGTTCCCGCTGCACAGATTCACGCGCCAGGGCCTCCTACAGACAATGCACTTTGATTTATCGCACTATCTGTAATAGCACCCGAGATATCACCAGATATATATTGGATTTTTCACTGACCCTGAGTGTCCGGCCCCATGAGACGGTGGTTGTCTCGGCCCCTGGTGGGTCGAGGTCGTTCCGGCTGCACAGATTCACGCGCCAGGGCCTCCTACAGACAATGCACTTTGATTTATCGCGCTATCTGTAATAGAACCCGAGATATCACCAGATATATATTGGATTTCTCCCTGACCCTGACAGTCCGGCCCCATGAGACATTGATTTTCTCGGCCCCTGGTGCTCCCAGGTCGGTCCCGCTGCACAGATTCATGCGCCAGGGCCTCCAACGGACAATGCACTTTGATTTATTGTGCAATCTGTAATATAACCCGAGATATCACCAGATATATATTGAATTTTCCCCTGACCCTGAGTGTCCGGCCCCATGAGACGGTGGTTTTCTCGGCCCCTGGTGGTACGAGGTCGTTCCCGCTGCACAGATTCGTGCATCAGGGCCTCCTACAGACAATGCACTTTGGTTTATTGCGCTATCTCTAATAGCACCCGAGATATCACCACATATATATTGGATTTTCCCCTGACCCTGAGTGTCTGGCCCCATGAGACGGTGGTTTTCTCGGCCCCTGGTGTTCCGAGGGCGTTCCCGCTGCACAGATGCATGCGCCAGGGTCTCCTGCAGATAATTCACTTTGGTTTATTGCGCTCTCTCTAATAGCACCCGAGATATCACCAGATATATATTGGATTTTTCCCTGACCCTGAGAGTCCGGCCCCATGAGACGGTGGTTTTCTCGGCCCCTGGTGGTCCGAGGTCGTTGCCGCTGCAGAGATTCATGCGCCAGGACCTCCTGCAGATAATTCACTTTGGTTTGATGCGCTATCTCTAACAGCACCCCAGATATCACCAGATATATATTGGATTTTCCCCTGACCCTGACAGTCCGGCCGCATGAGACGCTGATTTTCTCGGCCCCTGGAGGTCAGAGGTCGTTTCCGCTGCACAGAATCATGCGCCAGGGCTTCCTGCAGACAATGCACTTTGATTTATTGCGCTATCTCTAATAGCACCCGAGATATCACCAGATGTATATTGGATTTTTCCCCGACCGTGAGTGTCCGGCCCCATGAGACGGTGGTTTTCTCGGCCCCTGGTGGTCCGAGGTCGTTCCCGCTGCACAGATTCATGCGCCAAGGCCTCCTACAGACAATGCACGTTGATTTATTGCACTATCTCTAATAGCACCCGAGATATCACCAGATATATATAGGATTTTTCCCTGACCCTGAGAGTCCGGCACCATAAGACGGTGGTTTTCTCGGCCCCTGGTGGTCCGAGGTCGTTGCCGCTGCTCAGATTCATGCGCCAGGGCCTCCTGCAGACAATTCACTTTGGTTTATTGTGCTATCTCTAATAGCACCCGACATATCACCAGCTATATATTGGACTTTATCCGACCCTGAGTGTCCGGCCCCATGAGACGGTGGTTTTCTCGGCCCCTGGTGATCCGAGGTCGTACCCGCTACACAGATTCATGCGCCAGGGCCTCCTACAGACAATTCTCTTTGATTTATTGCGCTATCTGTAATAGCACCCGAGATATCACCGGATATATATTGGATTTTCCTCTGACACTGAGCGTCCGGCCCCATGAGACTGTGGTTTTCTCGCCCCTGGTGGTCCGAGGTCGTTTCCGCTGCACAGATTCATGCGCCAGGGCCTCCTGCAGACAATGCACTTTGATTTATTGCGCTGTCTCTAATAGCACCCGAGATGTCACCAGATCTATATTGGATTTTTCCCTGACCCTGAGTGTACGGCCCCATGAGAAGGTGGTTGTCTCGCCCCTGGTGGTCCGAGGTCGTTCCCGCTGCACAGATTCATGCGCCAGGGCCTCCTGCAGATAATTCACTTTGGTTTATTGCGCTATCTCTAATAGCACCCGAGATATCACCAGATACATATTGGATTTTCCCCTGACCCTGAGTGTCCGGCCCCCTGAGACTGTGGTTTTCTCGGCCCCTGGTGGTCCGAGGTTCTTCCCGCTGCACAGGTTCATGCGCCAGGGTCTCCTACAGACAATGCACTTTGATTTATTACGCTATCTGTAATAGCACCCGAGATATCACCGGATATATATTGGATTTCTCCCAGACCCTGAGTGTCCGGCCCCATGAGACGGTGGTTGTCTCGGCCCCTGGTGGTCCGAGGTCGTTCCCGCTGCACAGATTCATGCGCCAGGGCCTCCTACAGACAATTCTCTTTGATTTATTGCGCTATCTGTAATAGCACCCGAGATATCACCGGATATATATTGGATTTTCCTCTGACACTGAGCGTCCGGCCCCATGAGACTGTGGTTTTCTCGCCCCTGGTGGTCCGAGGTCGTTTCCGCTGCACAGATTCATGCGCCAGGGCCTCCTGCAGACAATGCACTTTGATTTATTGCGCTGTCTCTAATAGCACCCGAGATATCACCAGATCTATATTGGATTTTTCCCTGACCCTGAGTGTACGGCCCCATGAGAAGGTGGTTGTCTCGCCCCTGGTGGTCCGAGGTCGTTCCCGCTGCACAGATTCATGCGCCAGGGCCTCCTGCAGATAATTCACTTTGGTTTATTGCGCTATCTCTAATAGCACCCGAGATATCACCAGATACATATTGGATTTTCCCCTGACCCTGAGTGTCCGGCCCCATGAGACTGTGGTTTTCTCGTCCCCTGGTGGTCCGAGGTTCTTCCCGCTGCACAGGTTCATGCGCCAGGGTCTCCTACAGACAATGCACTTTGATTTATTACGCTATCTGTAATAGCACCCGAGATATCACCGGATATATATTGGATTTCTCCCAGACCCTGAGTGTCCGGCCCCATGTGACGGTGGTTGTCTCGGCCCCTGGTGGTCCGAGGTCGTTCCCGCTGCACAGATTCATGCGCCAGGGCCTCCTACAGACAATTCTCTTTGATTTATTGCGCTATCTGTAATAGCACCCGAGATATCACCGGATATATATTGGATTTTCCTCTGACACTGAGCGTCCGGCCCCATGAGACTGTGGTTTTCTCGCCCCTGGTGGTCCGAGGTCGTTTCCGCTGCACAGATTCATGCGCCAGGGCCTCCTGCAGACAATGCACTTTGATTTATTGCGCTGTCTCTAATAGCACCCGAGATATCACCAGATCTATATTGGATTTTTCCCTGACCCTGAGTGTACGGCCCCATGAGAAGGTGGTTGTCTCGCCCCTGGTGGTCCGAGGTCGTTCCCGCTGCACAGATTCATGCGCCAGGGCCTCCTGCAGATAATTCACTTTGGTTTATTGCGCTATCTCTAATAGCACCCGAGATATCACCAGATACATATTGGATTTTCCCCTGACCCTGAGTGTCCGGCCCCATGAGACTGTGGTTTTCTCGTCCCCTGGTGGTCCGAGGTTCTTCCCGCTGCACAGGTTCATGCGCCAGGGTCTCCTACAGACAATGCACTTTGATTTATTACGCTATCTGTAATAGCACCCGAGATATCACCGGATATATATTGGATTTCTCCCAGACCCTGAGTGTCCGGCCCCATGAGACGGTGGTTGTCTCGGCCCCTGGTGGTCCGAGGTCGTTCCCGCTGCACAGATTCATGCGCCAGGGCCTCCTACAGACAATGCACTTTGATTTATTGCGCTATCTGTAATAGCACCCGAGATATCACCAGATATTTATTGGATTTTTCACTGAACCTGAGCGTCCGGCCCCATGAGACGGTCGTTTTCTCGGCCCCTGGTGGTCCGAGGTCATTCCCGCTGCACAGGTTCATGCGCCAGGGTCTCCTACAGACAACGCACTTTGATTTATTGCGCTATCTGTAATAGCACCCGAGATATCACCAGATATATATTGGATTTTTCACTGACCCTGAGAGTCCTTCCCCATGAGACGGTGGTTTTCTCGGCCCCTGGTGTTCCGAGGTCGTTCCCGCTGCACAGATTCATGCGCCAGGGCCTCCTACAGACAAGGCACTTTGATTTATTGCGCTATCTCAAATAGCACCCGAGATATCACCAGATATATATTGGATTTTCCCCTGACCCTGAGTGTCCGGCCCCATGAGACGGTGGTTTTCTCGGCCCCTGGTGTTCCGAGGTCGTTCCCGCTGCACAGATTCATTCGCCAGGGCCTCCTACAGACAATACACTTTGATTTATTGCGCTATCTGTAATAGCACCCGAGATATCACCAGATATATATTCGATTTTTCACTGACCCTGAGTGTCCGGCCCCATGAGACGGTCGTTTTCTAGGCCTCTGGTGGTCCGAGGTCGTTCCCGCTGCACAGATTCATGCACCAGGACCTCCTGCAGATAATTCACTTTGGTTTATTGCGCTATCTCTAATAGCACCCGAGATATCAGCAGATATATATTGGATTTTTCACTGACCCTGAGTGACCGGCCCCATGAGACGGTAGTTTTCTCGGCCCCTGGTGTTCCGAGGTCGTTCCCGCTGCACAGATTCATGCGCCAGGGCCTCCCGCAGATAATTCACTTTGGTTTATTGCGCTATCTCTAATAGCACCCGAGATATCACCAGATATATATTGGATTTTTCCCTGACCCTGACTGTCCGTCCCCATGTGACGGTGGTTTTCTCGGCCCCTGGTGGTCCGAGGTCCTTCCCGCTGCACAGATCCATGCGCCAGGGCCTCCTACAGACAATGCACTCTGGTTTATTGCGCTATCTCTAATAGCACCCGAGATATCACCAGATATATATTGAATTTTCCCCAGACCCTGAGTGTCCGGTCCCATGAGACTGTGGTTTTCTCGGCCCCTGGTGGTCCGAGGTCGTTCCCGCTGCACAAATTCATGCGCCAGGGCCTCCTACAGAAAATGCACATTGATTTATTGGGCTATCTGTAATAGCACCCGAGATATCACCAGATATATATTGAATTTTTCCCTGACCCTGAGTGTCCGGCCCCATGAGACGGTGGTTGTCTCGGCCCCTGGTGGTCGGAGGTCGTTCCCGCTGCACAGATGCATGCGCCAGGGCCTCCTGCAGATAATTCACTTTGGTTTATTGCGCTGTCTGTAATAGCACCCAAGATATCACCAGATATATATTGGATTTTTCCCTGACCCTGAGTGTCCGGCCCCATGAGACGGTTGTTTCCTCGGCCCCTGGTGGTCCGACGTCGTTCCCGCGGCACAGATGCATGCGCCAGGGCCTCCTGCAAATAATTCACTTTGGTTTATTGCGCTATCTCTAATAGCACCCGAGATATCACCAGATATATATTGGCTTTTCCCCTGACCCTGAGTGTCCGGCCAACTGAGACGGTGGTTTTCTCGGCCCCTGGTGGTCCGAGGTCGTTCCCGCTGGCCAGATTCATGCCCCAGGGCCTCCTACAGACAATGGACTGTGATTGTTTGCGCTATCTGTAATAGCACCCGAGATATCACCAGATATATATTGGATTTTTCCATGACCCTGAGTGTCCGGCCCCATGAGACGGTGGTTTCCTCGGCCCCTGGTGGTGCGAGGTCGTTCCCGCTGCACAGGTTCCTGCGCCAGGGCCTCCTACAGACAATGCACTTTGATTTATTGCGCTACCTGTAATAGCACCCAAGATATCACCAGATATATATTGGATTTTTCCCTGTCCCTGAGTGTCCGGCCCCATGAGACGGTGGTTTTCTCGGCCCCGTGTGGTCCGAGGTCGTTCTCGCTGCACAGATGCATGCGCCAGGGCCTCCTTCAGATAATTCACTTTGGTTTATTGCGCTATCTCTAATAGCACCCGAGATATCACCAGATATATATTGGCTTTTCCCCTGACCCTGAGTGTCCGGCCAACTGAGACGGTGGTTTTCTCGGCCCCTGGTGGTCCGAGGTCGTTCCCGCTGGCCAGATTCATGCCCCAGGGCCTCCTACAGACAATGGACTGTGATTGTTTGCGCTATCTGTAATAGCACCCGAGATATCACCAGATATATATTGGATTTTTCCATGACCCTGAGTGTCCGGCCCCATGAGACGGTGGTTTCCTCGGCCCCTGGTGGTGCGAGGTCGTTCCCGCTGCACAGGTTCCTGCGCCAGGGCCTCCTACAGACAATGCACTTTGATTTATTGCGCTACCTGTAATAGCACCCAAGATATCACCAGATATATATTGGATTTTTCCCTGTCCCTGAGTGTCCGGCCCCATGAGACGGTGGTTTTCTCGGCCCCGTGTGGTCCGAGGTCGTTCTCGCTGCACAGATGCATGCGCCAGGGCCTCCTTCAGATAATTCACTTTGGTTTATTGCGCTATCTCTAATAGCACCCGAGATATCACCAGATATATATTGGATTTTCCCCTGACCCTGAGTGTCCGGCCCCATGAGACGGTGGTTTTCTCGGCCCCTGGTGGTCCGAGGTCGTTCCCGCGGGCCAGATTCATGCGCCAGGTCCTCCTACAGAGAATGCACTTTGATTTATTGCGCTATCTGTAATAGCGCCCGAGATACCACCACATATATATTGGATTTTTCCCTGACCCTGACTGTCCGGCCCCATGGGACGGTGGTTTTCTCGGCCCCTGGTGATCCGAGGTCCTTCCCGCTGCACAGATTCATGCGCCAGGGCCTCCTGCAGATAATTCACTTTGGTTTATTGCGCTATCTCTAATAGCACCCGAGATATCACCAGATATATATTGGATTTCTCCCTGACCCTGAGTGTCCGGCTCCATGAGACGGTGATTTTCTCGGCCCCTGGTGGTCCGAGGTCGTTCCCGCTGCCCAGATTCATGCGCTAGGGCCTCCTACAGACAATGCACTTTGGTTTTTTGCGCTATCTCTAATAGCACCCAAGATATCACCAGATATTTGCTGGATTTTTACATGACCTTGGGTGACGGATTCCGAATATCTGTAATTTTCTCGGCCACTGGTGGTCCGAGGTCGTTCCTGCTGCACAGATTCATTCGCACGGGCCTCCTACAGACAATGCACTTTGATTTATTGCGCGATCTGTAATAGCACCCGAGATATCACCAGATATATATTGGGTTTTCCCCTGACCCTGAGTGTCCGGACCCATGAGACGGTGGTTTTCTCGGCCACTGGTGGTCCGAGGTCGTTCCTGCGGCACAGATTCATTCGCAAGGGCCTCCTACAGACAATGCACTTTGGTTTATTGCGCTATCTGTAATAGCACCAGAGATATAACCAGATATATATTGGATTTTCCCCTGACCCTGAGTGTCCGGACCCATGAGACGGTGGTTTTCTCGGCCCCTGGTGGTCCGAGGTCGTTCCCGCTGCACAGATTCATTCGCCTGGGCCTCCTACAGACAATGCACTTTGATTTATTGCGCTATCTGTAATAGCACCCGAGATATCACCAGATATATATTGGATTTTTCCCTGACCCTGCAAGTCCGGCTCCATGAGACGGTGATTTTCTCGGCCCCTGGTGGTCCGAGGTCCTTCCCGCTGCACAGATTCATTCGCCTGGGCCTCCTACAGACAATGCACTTTGATTTAATGCGCTATCTGTAATAGCACCCGAGATATCACCAGATATATATTGGATTTTCCCCTGACCCTGAGTGTCCGGACCCATGAGACGGTGGTTTTCTCGGACCCTGGTGGTCCGAGGTCGTTCCCGCTGGCCAGATTCATGCGCCTGGGCCTCCTACAGACAATGCACTTTGGTTTATTGCGCTATCTCTAATAGCACCCGAGATATCACCAGATATATATTGGATTTTCCCCTGACCCTGAGTGTCCGGCCCCGTGAGTCGGTGGTTTTCTGGGCCCCTGGTGGTCCGAGGTCGTTCCTGCGGCACAGATTCATTCGCAAGGGCCTCCTACAGACAATGCACTTTGGTTTATTGCGCTATCTGTAATAGCACCCGAGATATCACCAGATATATATTGGATTTTCCCCTGACCCTGAGTGTCCGGCCCCATGAGACTGTGGTTTGCCCGGCCCCTGGTGGTCCGAGGTCGTTCCCGCTGCACAGATTCATGCGGCAGGGCCTCCTATAGACAATGCACTTTGATTTATTGCGCTATCTGTAATAGCACCCGAGATATCACCAGATATATATTGGATTTTCCCCTGACCCTGAGTGTCCGGCCCCGTGAGTCGGTGGTTTTCTGGGCCCCTGGTGGTCCGAGCTCCTTCCTGCGGCACAGATTCATTCGCAAGGGCCTCCTACAGACAATGCACTTTGGTTTATTGCGCTATCTGTAATAGCACCCGAGATATCACCAGATATATATTGGATTTTCCCCTGACCCTGAGTGTCCGGACCCATGAGACGGTGGTTTTCTCGGCCCCTGGTGGTCCGAGGTCGTTCCCGCTGCACAGATTCATTCGCCTGGGCCTCCTACAGACAATGCACTTTGGTTTATTGCGCTATCTGTAATAGCACCCGAGATATCACCAGATATATATTGGATTTTCCCCTGACCCTGAGTGTCCGGACCCATGAGACGGTGGTTTTCTCGGCCCCTGGTGGTCCGAGGTCGTTCCCGCTGCACAGATTCATTCGCCTGGGCCTCCTACAGACAATGCACTTTGATTTATTGCGCTATCTGTAATAGCACCCGAGATATCACCAGATATATATTGGATTTTTCCCTGACCCTGAGTGTCCGGCTCCATGAGACGGTGATTTTCTCGGCCCCTGGTGGTCCGAGGTCCTTCCCGCTGCACAGATTCATTCGCCTGGGCCTCCTACAGACAATGCACTTTGATTTAATGCGCTATCTGTAATAGCACCCGAGATATCACCAGATATATATTGGATTTTCCCCTGACCCTGAGTGTCCGGCCCCATGAGACTGTGGTTTTCTCGGCCCCTGGTGGTCCGAGCGCGTTCCCGCTGCACAGATGCATGCGCCAGGGCCTCCTGCAGATAATTCACTTTGGTTTATTGCGCTATCTCTAATAGCACCCAAGATATCACCAGATATATATTGGATTTTCCCCTGACCCTGAGTGTCCGGCCCCGTGAGTCGGTGGTTTTCTCGGCCCCTGGTGGTCCTAGGTCGTTCCCGCTGCCCAGATTCATGCGCCCGGGCCTCCTACAGACAATGCACTTTGGTTTATTGCGCTATCTCTAATAGCACCCGAGATATCACCAGATATTTGCTGTATTTTTACATGACCTTGGGTGACGGATTCCGAATATCTGTAATTTTCTCGGCCACTGGTGGTCCGAGGTCGTTCCTGCGGTACAGATTCATTCGCAAGGGCCTCCTACAGACAATGCACTTTGGTTTATTGCGCTATCTGTAATAGCACCCGAGATATCACCAGATATATATTGGATTTTCCCCTGACCCTGAGTGTCCGGCCCCATGAGACTGTGGTTTGCCCGGCCCCTGGTGGTCCGAGGTCGTTCCCGCTGCACAGATTCATGCGGCAGGGCCTCCTATAGACAATGCACTTTGATTTATTGCGCTATCTGTAATAGCACCCGAGATATCACCAGATATATATTGGATTTTCCCCTGACCCTGAGTGTCCGGCCCCGTGAGTCGGTGGTTTTCTGGGCCCCTGGTGGTCCGAGGTCCTTCCTGCGGCACAGATTCATTCGCAAGGGCCTCCTACAGACAATGCACTTTGGTTTATTGCGCTATCTGTAATAGCACCCGAGATATCACCAGATATATATTGGATTTTCCCCTGACCCTGAGTGTCCGGACCCATGAGACGGTGGTTTTCTCGGCCCCTGGTGGTCCGAGGTCGTTCCCGCTGCACAGATTCATTCGCCTGGGCCTCCTACAGACAATGCACTTTGGTTTATTGCGCTATCTGTAATAGCACCCGAGATATCACCAGATATATATTGGATTTTCCCCTGACCCTGAGTGTCCGGACCCATGAGACGGTGGTTTTCTCGGCCCCTGGTGGTCCGAGGTCGTTCCCGCTGCACAGATTCATTCGCCTGGGCCTCCTACAGACAATGCACTTTGATTTATTGCGCTATCTGTAATAGCACCCGAGATATCACCAGATATATATTGGATTTTTCCCTGACCCTGAGTGTCCGGCTCCATGAGACGGTGATTTTCTCGGCCCCTGGTGGTCCGAGGTCCTTCCCGCTGCACAGATTCATTCGCCTGGGCCTCCTACAGACAATGCACTTTGATTTAATGCGCTATCTGTAATAGCACCCGAGATATCACCAGATATATATTGGATTTTCCCCTGACCCTGAGTGTCCGGCCCCATGAGACTGTGGTTTTCTCGGCCCCTGGTGGTCCGAGCGCGTTCCCGCTGCACAGATGCATGCGCCAGGGCCTCCTGCAGATAATTCACTTTGGTTTATTGCGCTATCTCTAATAGCACCCAAGATATCACCAGATATATATTGGATTTTCCCCTGACCCTGAGTGTCCGGCCCCGTGAGTCGGTGGTTTTCTCGGCCCCTGGTGGTCCTAGGTCGTTCCCGCTGCCCAGATTCATGCGCCCGGGCCTCCTACAGACAATGCACTTTGGTTTATTGCGCTATCTCTAATAGCACCCGAGATATCACCAGATATTTGCTGTATTTTTACATGACCTTGGGTGACGGATTCCGAATATCTGTAATTTTCTCGGCCACTGGTGGTCCGAGGTCGTTCCTGCGGTACAGATTCATTCGCAAGGGCCTCCTACAGACAATGCACTTTGGTTTATTGCGCTATCTCTAATAGCACCCGAGATATCACCAGATATTTGCTGGATTTTTACATGACCTTGGGTGACGGATTCCGAATATCTGTGCCTTTCTCGGCCACTGGTGGTCCGAGGTCGTTCTTGCGGCACAGATTCAATCGCAAGGGCCTCCTACAGACAATGCACTTTGGTTTATTGCGCTATCTGTAATAGCACCCGAGATATCACCAGATATATATTGGATTTTTCCCTGACCCTGAGTGTCCGGCTCCATGAGACGGTGATTTTCTCGTCCCCTGGTGGTCCGACGTCGTTCCCGCTGCCCAGATTCATGCGCCAGGGCCTCCTACAGACAATGCACTTTGGTTTATTGCGCTATCTGTAATAGCACCCGAGATAACACCAGGTATATGCTGGATTTTTACATGACCTTGGGTGACGGATTCCGAATATCTGTAATTTTCTCGGCCACTGGTGGTCCGAGGTCGTTCCTGCGGCACAGATTCATTCGCCAGTGCCTCCTACAGACAATGCACTTTGATTTATTGCGCTATCTCTAATAGCACCCGAGATATCACCAGATATATATTGGATTTTTCCCCGACCCTGAGCGTCCGGCCCCATGAGACGGTGTTTTTCTCGACCCCTGGTGGTCCGAGGTCGTTCCCGCTGCACAGATGCATGCGCCAGGGCCTCTTGCAGACAATTCACTTTGCTTTATTGCGCTATCTCTAATAGCACCCGAGATATCACCAGATATATATTGGATTTTCCCCTGACCCTGAGTGTCCGGACCCATGAGACGGTGGTTTTCTCGGCCTCTGGTGCTCCGAGGTCGTTCCCGCTGCACAGATTCATTCGACTGGGCCTCCTACAGACAATGCACTTTGATTTATTGCGCTATCTGTAATAGCACCCGAGATATCACCAGATATATAATGGATTTTCCCCTGACCCTGAGTGTCCGAACCCATGAGACGGTGGTTTTCTCGGCCCCTGGTGGTCCGAGGTCGTTCCCGCTGCCCAGATTCATGCGCCAGGGCCTCCTACATACAGTGCACTTTGGTTTATTGCGCTATCTGTAATAGCACCCGAGATATCACCAGATATATATTGGATTTTTCCCTGACCCTGAGTGTCCGGCTCCATGAGACGGTGATTTTCTCGTCCCCTGGTGGTCCGACGTCGTTCCCGCTGCCCAGATACATGCGCCAGGGCCTCCTACAGACAATGCACTTTGGTTTATTGCGCTATCTCTAATAGCACCCGAGATATCACCAGATATTTGCTGGATTTTTACATGACCTTGGGTGACGGATTCCGAATGTCTGTAATTTTCTCGGCCACTGGTGGTCCGAGGTCGTTCCTGCGGCACAGATTCATTCGCAAGGGCCTCCTACAGACAATGCACTTTGGTTTATTGCGCTATCTGTAATAGAACCCGAGATATCACCAGACATATATTGGATTTTTCCCTGACCCTGAGTGTCCGGCTCCATGGGACGGTGATTTTCTCGGCCCCTGGTGGTCCGAGGTCCTTCCCGCTGCACAGATTCATTCGCCCGGGCCTCCTACAGACAATGCACTTTGATTTATTGCGCTATCTGTAATTGCACCCGAGATATCACCAGATATATATTGGATTTTTCCCCGACCCTGAGTGTCCGGCCCCATGAGACGGTGGTTTTCTCGGACCCTGGTGATCCGAGGTCGTTCCCGCTGCACTGATTCATGCGCCAGGGCCTGCTGCAGATAATTCACTTTGGGTTATTGCGCTATCTCTAATAGCACCCGAGATATCACCAGATATTTGCTGGATTTTTCCCCGACCCTGAGTGTCCGGCCCCATGGGACGGTGGTTTTCTCGGCCCCTGGTGGTCCGAGGTCGTTCCCGCCGCACAGATTCATGCGCCAGGGCCTTCTACAGACAATGCACTTTGGTATATTGCGCTATCTCTAATAGCACCCGAGATATCACCAGATGTATGCTGGATTCTTACATGACCCTGAGTGTCCGGCCCCATGAGACGGTGGTTTTCTCGGCCCCTGGTGGTCCGAGGTCGTTCCCGCTGCACAGATTCATGCGACAGGGTCCCCTGCAGATAATTCACTTTGATTTATTGAGCTATCGCTAATAGCACCCGAGATATCACGAGATATATATTGGATTTTTCCCTGACCCTGACAGTCCGGCCCCATGAGACTTTGATTTTCTCGGCCCCTGGTGGTCCGAGGTCGATCCCGCTGCACAGATTCATGCGCTAGGGCCTCCTGCAGACAATGCACTATGATTTATTGCGCTATCTCTAATACCACCCGAGATATCACCAGATATATATTGGATTTTTCCCTGACCCTGACAGTCGGACTCCATGAGACGGTGGTTTTCTCGGCCCCTGGTGGTCCGAGGTCGTTCCCGCTGCACAGATTTATGCGCCAGGGCCTCCTGCAGACAATGCACTTTGATTTATTGCGCTATCTGTAATAGTACCCGAGATATCACCAGATTTATATTGGATTTTCCCCTGACTCTGAATGTCCGGCCCCATGTGTCCATGGTTTTCTCGGTCCCTCGTGGTCCGAGGTAGATCCCGCTGCACAGATTCATGCGCCAGTGCTTCGTGCAGACAATGCACTTTGGTTTATTGCGCTATCTGTAATAGCACCCGAGATATCACCAGATATATATTGGATTTTTCCCTGACCCTGACAGTCCGGCCCCACGAGACGGTGATTTTCACGGCCCCTGGTGGTCCGAGGTCGTTCCCGCTGCACAGACTCATTCGCCAGTGCCTCCTACAGACAATTCACTTTGGTTTATTGCGCTATCTCCAATAGCACCCGAGATATCACCAGATATATATTGGATTTTTTCCTGACCCTGAGTGTCCGGCCCCATGAGATGGTGGTTTTCTCGGCCCCTGCTCATCCGAGGTCGTTCCCGCTGCACAGATTCATGCGCCAGGGCCTCCTGCAGACAATTCACTTTGGTTTATTGCGCTATCTCTAATAGCACCCGAGATATCACCAGATATATGCTGGATTTTTACATGACCTTGGGTGACGGATTCCGAATATCTGTAATTTTCTCGTCCCCTGGTGATCCGAGTTCGATCCCGCTGCACTGATTCATGCGCCAGGGCCTGCTGCAGATAATTCACTTTGGGTTATTGCGCTATCTCTAATAGCACCCGAGATATCACCAGATATTTGCTGGATTTTTCCCCGACCCTGAGTGTCCGGCCCCATGGGACGGTGGTTTTCTCGGCCCCTGGTGGTCCGAGGTCGTTCCCGCCGCACAGATTCATGCGCCAGGGCCTTCTACAGACAATGCACTTTGGTATATTGCGCTATCTCTAATAGCACCCGAGATATCACCAGATGTATGCTGGATTCTTACATGACCCTGAGTGTCCGGCCCCATGAGACGGTGGTTTTCTCGGCCCCTGGTGGTACGAGGTCGTTCCCGCTGCACAGATTCGTGCATCAGGGCCTCCTACAGACAATGCACTTTGGTTTATTGCGCTATCTCTAATAGCACCCGAGATATCACCACATATATATTGGATTTTCCCCTGACCCTGAGTGTCTGGCCCCATGAGACGGTGGTTTTCTCGGCCCCTGGTGTTCCGAGGTCGTTCCCGCTGCACAGATTCATTCGCAAGGGCCTCCTACAGACAATGCACTTTGGTTTATTGCGCTATCTGTAATAGAACCCGAGATATCACCAGACATATATTGGATTTTTCCCTGACCCTGAGTGTCCGGCTCCATGGGACGGTGATTTTCTCGGCCCCTGGTGGTCCGAGGTCCTTCCCGCTGCACAGATTCATTCGCCCGGGCCTCCTACAGACAATGCACTTTGATTTATTGCGCTATCTGTAATTGCACCCGAGATATCACCAGATATATATTGGATTTTTCCCTGACACTGAATGTCCGGCCCCATGAGACGGTGGTTTTCTCCTCCCCTGGTGGTCCGAGGTCGTTCCCGCTGCACAGATTCGTGCATCAGGGCCTCCTACAGACAATGCACTTTGGTTTATTGCGCTATCTCTAATAGCACCCGAGATATCACCACATATATATTGGATTTTCCCCTGACCCTGAGTGTCTGGCCCCATGAGACGGTGGTTTTCTCGGCCCCTGGTGTTCCGAGGTCGTTCCCGCTGCACAGATTTATGCGCCAGGGCCTCCTGCAGATAATTCACTTTGGTTTATTGCGCTATCTCTAATAGCACCCGAGATATCACTAGATATATATTGGATTTTCCCCTGGCCCTGACTGTCCGGCCCCATGAGACTGCGGTTTTCTCGGCCCCTGGTGGTCCGAGGTTGTTCCGGCTGCACAGATTCATGCGGCAGGCTCACTTACAGACAATGCAGTTTGATTCATTGCGCTATCTGTAATAGCACCCGAGATATCACCAGATATATATTGGATTTTTCAATGACGCTGAGTGTCCGGCCCCATGAGACGGTGGTTTTCACGGCCCCTGGTGGTCCGAGGTCGTTCGCGATGCACAGATTCATGCGCCAGGGCCTCCTGCAGATAATTCACTATGGTTTATTGCGCTATCTCTAATAGCACCCGAGATATCACCAGATATGTATTGGATTTTCCCCTGACCCTGAGTGTCCGGCCCCGTGAGACTGCGGTTTTCTCGGCCCCTGGTGGTCCGAGGTCGTTCCCGCTGCACAGATTCATGCGCCAGGGCCTCCTACAGACAATGGACTCTGATTTATTGCGCTATCTGTAATAGTGCCCGAGATATCACCAGATATATATTGGATTTTCCCCTGACCCTGAGTGTCCGGCCCCATGTGACGGTGGTTTTCTCGGCCCCTGGTGGTCCGAGGTCGTTCCCGCTGCCCATATTCATGCGCCAGGGCAGCTTACAGACAATGCACTTTGATTTATTGGGCTATCTGTAATAGCACCCGAGATATCACCAGATATATATTGGATTTTTCCCTGATCCTGAGTTTCCGGCCCCATGAGACGGTGGTTTTCTCGGCCCCTGGTGGTCCGAGGTCGTTCCCGCTGCACAGATTCATGCGCCAGGGCCTCCTACAGACAATGGACTCTGATTTATTGCGCTATCTGTAATAGCACCCGAGATACCACCAGATATATATTGGATTTTTCCCTGACCCTGAGTGTCCCGCCCCATGAGACGGTGGTTTTCTCGGCCCCTGGTGGTCCGAGGTCGTTCCCGCTGCACAGATTCATGCGCCAGAGCCTGCTGCAGATAATTCACTTTGGTTTATTGCGCTATCTCTAATAGCACCCGAGATATCACCAGATATTTTTGGCTCTTCCCCTGACACTGAGTGTCCGGCCCCATGAGACGGTGGTTGTCTCGGCCCCTGGTGGTCCGAGGTCGTTCCCGCTGCACAGATTCATGCGCCAGGGCCTCCTACAGACAATGCACTTTGGTTTATTGCGCTATCTGTAATAGCACCCGAGATATCACCAGATATATGCTGGATTTTTACATGACCTTGGGTGACGGATTCCGAATATCTGTAATTTTCTCGGCCACTGGTGGTCCGAGGTCGTTCCTGCGGCACAGATTCATTCGCCAGTGCCTCCTACAGACAATGCACTTTGATTTATTGCGCTATCTCTACTAGCACCCGAGATATCACCAGATATATATTGAATTTTCCCCTGACCCTGAGTGTCCGGCCCCATTAGACTGTGGTTTTCCCGGCCCCTGGTGGTGCGCGGTCGTTCCCGCTGCACAGATTCATGCGGCAGGGCCTCCTACAGACAATGCACTTTGATTTGTTGGGCTATCTGTAATAGCACCCGAGATATCACCATATATATATTGGATTTTCCCCTGACCCTGAGTGTCCGGCCCCATGAGACGGTGGTTTTCTCGGCCCCTGGTGGTCGGAGGTCGTTCCTGCTGGCCAGATTCATTCGCCTGGGCCTCCTACAGACAATGCACTTTGATTTATTGCGCTATCTGTAATAGCACCCGAGGTATCACCAGATATATATTGGACTTTCCCCTGACCCTGAGTGTCCGGACCCATGAGACGGTGGTTTCTCGGCCCCTGGTGGTCCGAGGTCGTTCCCGCTGGCCAGATTCATGCGCCTGGGCCCCCTACAGACAATGCACTTTGGTTTATTGCGCTATCTCTAATAGCGCCCGAGATATCACCAGATATATATTGGATTTTCCCCTGACCCTTAGTGTCCGGCCCCGTGAGTCGGTGGTTTTCTCGGCCCCTGGTGGTCCGAGGTAGTTCCGGCTGCCCAGATTCATGCGCCAGGGCCTCCTACAGACAATGCACGTTGGTTTATTGCGGTATCTCTAATAGCACCCGAGATATCACCAGATATTTGCTGGATTTTTACATGACCTTGGGTGACGGATTCCGAATATCTGTAATTTTCTCGGCCACTGGTGGTCCGAGGTCGTTCCTGCGGCACAGACTCATTCGCAAGGGCCTCCTACAGACAATGCACTTTGATTTATTGCGCTATCTGTAATAGCACCCGAGATATCACCAGATATATATTGGGTTTTCCCCTGACCCTGAGTGTCCGGCTCCATGAGACGGTGATTTTCTCGGCCCCTGGTGGTCCGAGGTCCTTCCCGCTGCACAGATTCATTCGCCTAGGCCTCCCACAGACAATGCACTTTGATTTATTGCGCTATCTGTAATAGCACCCGAGATATCACCAGATATATATTGGATTTTTCCCCGACCCTGAGTGTCCGGCCCCGTGAGTCGGTGGTTTTCTCGGTCCCTGGTGGTCCGAGGTCGTACCCGCTGCACAGATTCATGCGCAAGGGCCTCGTGCAGATAATTCACTGTGATTTATCGCGCTATCTGTAATAGCACCCGAGATATCACCAGATATATAATGGATTTTTCCCTGACCCTGACAGTCCGGCCCCATGAAACGGTGGTTTTCTCGGCTCCTGGTGGACCGAGGTCGTTCCCGCTGCACAGATGCATGCGCCAGGGCCTCTTGCAGACAATTCACTTTGGTTTATTGCGCTATCACTAATAGCACCCGAGATATCACCAGATATATATTGGATTGTCCCCTGACCCTGAGTGTCCGGCCCCGTGAGTCGGTGGTTTTCTCGGCCCCTGGTGGTCCTAGGTCGTTCCCGCTGCACAGATTCATGCGGCAGGGCCTCCTACAGACAATGCACTTTGATTTATTGCGCTATCTGTAATAGCACCCGAGATATCAACAGATATATATTGGACTTTCCCCTGACCCTGAGTGTCCGGACCCATGAGACGGTGGTTTTCTCGGCCTCTGGTGGTCCGAGGTCGTTCCCGCTGCACAGATTCATGCGCCTGGGCCTCCTACAGACAATGCACTTTGGTTTATTGCGCTATCTCTAATAGCACCCGAGATATCACCATATATATATTGGATTTTCCCCTGACCATGAGTGTCCGGCCCCGTGAGTCGGTGGTTTTCTCGGCCCCTGGTGGTCCGAGGTAGTTCCCGCTGCCCAGATTCATGCGCCAGGGCCTCCTACAGACAATGCACTTTGGATTATTGCGCTATCTCTAATAGCACCCGAGATATCACCAGATATTTGCTGGATTTTTACATGACCTTGGGTGACGGATTCCGAATATCTGTAATTTTCTCGGCCACTGGTGGTCCGAGGTCGTTCCTGCGGCACAGATTCATTCGCAAGGGCCTCCTACAGACAATGCACTTTGGTTTATTGCGCTATCTGTAATAGCACCCGAGATATCACCAGACTAATATTGAATTTTTCCCTGACCCTGAGTTTCCGGCTCCATGAGACGGTGATTTTCTCGGCCCCTGGTGGTCCGAGGTCCTTCCCGCTGCACAGATTCATTCGCCAGGGCCTCCTACAGACAATGCACTTTGGGTTATTGCGCTATCTGTAATAGCACCCGAGATATCACCAGATATATGCTGGATTTTTACATGACCTTGGGTGACGGATTCCGAATATCTGTAATTTTCTCGGCCCTTGGTGGTCCGAGGTCGTTCCCGCTGCACAGATTCATTCGCCTGGGCCTCCTACAGACAATGCACTTTGGTTTATTGCGCTATCTGTTATAGCACCCGAGATATCACCAGATATATATTGGATTTTTCCCTGACCCTGAGTGTCCGGCTCCATGAGACGGTGATTTTCTCGTCCCCTGGTGGTCCGACGTCGTTCCCGCTGCCCAGATTCATGCGCCAGGGCCTCCTACAGACAATGCACTTTGGTTTATTGCGCTATCTGTAATAGCACCCGAGATATCACCAGATATATGCTGGATTTTTACATGACCTTGGGTGACGGATTCCGAATATCTGTAATTTTCTCGGCCACTGGTGGTCCGAGGTCGTTCCTGCGGCACAGATTCATTCGCAAGGGCCTCCTACAGACAATGCACTTTGGTTTATTGCGCTTTCTGTAATAGCACCCGAGATATCACCAGACATATATTGAATTTTTCCCTGACCCTGAGTGTCCGGCTCCATGAGACGGTGATTTTCTCGGCCCCTGGTGGTCCGAGGTCCTTCCCGCTGCACAGATTCATTCGCCTGGGCCTCCTACAGACAATGCACTTTGATTTATTGCGCTATCTGTAATAGCACCCGAGATATCACCAGATATATATTGGATTTTTCCCCGACCCTGAGTGTCCGGCCCCATGAGACGGTGGTTTTCTCGGACCCTGGTGATCCGAGGTCGTTCCCGCTGCACAGATTCATGCGCCAGGGCCTGCTGCAGATAATTCACTTTGGTCTATTGCGCTATCTCTAATAGCACCCGAGATATCACCAGATATATATTGGATTTTCCCCTAACCCTGAGTGTCCGGCCCCGTGAGTCGGTGGTTTTCTCGGCCCCTGGTGGTCCGAGGTAGTTCCCGCTGCCCAGATTCATGCGCCAGGGCCTCCTACAGACAATGCACTTTGGTTTATTGCGCTATCTCTAATAGCACCCGAGATATCACCAGATATTTGCTGGATTTTTCCCTTCTCCCTGAGTGTCCGGCCCCATGGGACGGTGGTTTTCTCGGCCCCTGGTGGTCCGAGGTCGTTCCCGCTGCACAGATGCATGCGCCAGGGCCTCTTGCAGACAATTCACTTTGGTTTATTGCGCTATCTATAATAACACCCGGGATATAACCAGATATATTCTCGATTTTTACATGACCTTGGGTGTCCGGCCTCATGTGTCGGTGGTTATCTCGGCCCCTGGTGGTCCCACGTCGTTCCCGCGGCACAGATTCATGCGCAAGGGCCTCCTGCAGATAATTCACTTTAATTGATCGCGCTATCTCTAATAGCACCCGAGGTATCACCAGATATATACTGGATTTTTGCATGACCTTGGGTGTCCGGCCTCATGTGTCGGTGGTCTTCTCGGCCCCTGGTGGTCCGAGGTCGTTCCTGCTGCCCAGATTCATGCGCCAGGGCCTCCTACAGACAATGCACTTTGGTTTATTGCGCTATCTGTAATAGCACCCGAGATATCACCAGATATATGCTGGATTATCACATGACCTTGGGTGACGGATTCCGAATATCTGTAATTTTCTCGGCCCCTGGTGGTCCGAGGTCGTTCCTGCTGCACAGATTCATTCGCCAGTGCCTCCTACAGGCAATGCACTTTGATTTATTGCGCTATCTCTAATAGCACCCGAGATATCACCAGATATATATTGGATTTTTCCCTTCCCCTTAGTATCCGGCCCCATGAGTCGGTGGTTTTCTCGGTCCCTGGTGGTCCGAGGTCGTACCCGCTGCACAGATTCATGCGCAAGGGTCTCATACGGACAATGCACTTTGATTTATTAGGCTATCTCTAATAGCACCCGAGATATCACCAGATATATATTGGATTTTACCCTGACCTTGACAGTCCGGCTCCATGTGTCGGTGATTTTCTGGGTCCCTGGTGGTCCGAGGTAGATCACGCTGCACAGATTCATGCGACAGGGCCTCCTGCAGACAATGCACTTTGATTTATTGCGCTATCTATAATAGCACCCGAGATATCACCAGATATATTCTGGATTTTTACATGACCTTGGGTGTCCGGCCTCATGTGTCGGTGGTTTTCTCGGCCCCTGGTGGTCCGACGTCGTTCCCGCTGCACAGATTCATGCGCAAGGGCCTCGTGCAGATAATTCACTGTGATTTATCGCGCTATCTGTAATAGCACCCGAGATATCACCAGATATATAATGGATTTTTCCCTGACCCTGACAGTCCGGCCCCATGAAACGGTGGTTTTCTCGGCTCCTGGTGGACCGAGGTCGTTCCCGCTGCACAGATGCATGCGCCAGGGCCTCTTGCAGACAATTCACTTTGGTTTATTGCGCTATCACTAATAGCACCCGAGATATCATCAGATATATATTGGATTTTTCCCTGACCCTGAGTGTCCGGCCCCATGAGACGGCGGTTTTCTCGGACCCTGGTGGTCCGAGGTAGTTGCCGCAGCACAGATTCATGTGCCAGGGCCTCCCGCAGACAATGCACTTGGATTTATCGCGCTACCTCTAATAGCACCCGAGATATCATCAGATACATCCTGGGTTTTTACATGACCTTGGGAGTGCGGCCCCATGTGTCGGTGGTTTTCTCGGCCCCTGGTGATCCGAGGTCGTTGCCGCTGCACAGATTCATTCGCCAGTGCCTCCTACAGTCAATGCACTTTGAGTTATTGCGCTATCTCTAATAGCACCCGAGATATCACCAGATATATATTGGATTTTTCCCCGACCCTGAGTGTCCGGCCCCATGAGACGGTGGTTCTCTCGGACCCTGGTGGTCCGAGGTCGTTGCCGCTGCACAGATTCATACGCCAGGGCCCACTGCAGATAATTCAGTTTGGTTTAGTGCGGTATCTGTAAGAGCACCCGAGACATCACCAGATATATATTGGATTTTTCCCTCACCCTGAGTGTCCGGCCCCATGTGTCGGTGGTTTTCTCGGCCCCTGGTGGTCCGAGGTCGATCCCGCTGCAAAGATTCATGCGCCGGGGCCTCCTACAGACAATGCACTTTGATTTATTGCGCTATCTGTAATAGCACCCGAGATATGACCAGATATATTCTGGATTTTTACATGACCTTGGGTGTCCGGCCTCATGTGTCGGTGGTTTTCTCGGCCCCTGGCGGTCCCACGTCGTTCCCGCGGCACAGATTCATGCGCAAGGGCCTCCTGCAGATAATTCACTTTGGTTTATTGCGCTATCTCTAATAGCACCCAAGATATCTCCAGATATATATTGGATTTTTCCCTGACCCTGAGTGTCCGGTCCCATGTGTCGATGGTTTTCTCGTTCCCTCGTGGTCCGAGTTCGATCCCGCTGAAAAGATTCATGCGCCAGGGTTTCCTGCAGACAATTCACTTTGGTTTATTGCGCTATCTCAAATAGCACCCGAGATATCACCTGATATATAATGGATTTTTCCCTGGCCCTGACAGTCCAGCCCCATGAGACGGTGGTTTTCTCGGCCCCTGGTGGTCCAAGGCGGTTCCCGGTGCACAGATTCATGCGACAGGGCCCCCTGCAGATAATTCACTTTGATTTATTGCGCTATCTCTAATAGCACCCGAGATATCACCGGATATATATTGGATTTTTCCCTGACCCTGAGTGTCCGGCCCCATGAGACTGTGGTTTTTTCGGCCCCTGGTGGTCCGAGGTCGTTGCCGCTGCACAGATTCATGCGCCAGGGCCTCCCGCAGACAAAGCACTTTGGTTTATTGCGCTATCTGTAATAGCACCCGAGATATCACCAGATATATGCGGGATTTTTACATGACCTTGGGTGACGGATTCCGGATATCTGTAATTTCCTCGGCCCCTGGTGGTCCGAGGTCGTTCCTGCTGCACAGATTCATTCGCCAGTGCCTCCTACAGACAATGCACTTTGATTTATTGCGCTATCTCTAATAACACCCGAGATATCACCAGATATATAATGGATTTTTCCCCGACCCTGACAGTCCGGCCCCACGAGACGGTGATTTTCTCGGCCCCTGGTGGTCCGAGGTCGTTCCTGCTGCACAGATTCATTCGCCAGTGCCTCCTACAGACAATGCACTTTGATTTATTGCGCTATCTCTAATAGCACCCGAGATATCACCTGATATATAATGGATTTTTCCCTGACCCTGACAGTCCGGCCCCATGCGTCGATGGTTTTCTCGGTCCCTCGTGGTCCGAGGTCGATCCCGCTGCACAGATTCATTCGCCAGTGCCTCCTACAGACAATGCACTTTGATTTATTGTTCTATCTCTAATAGCACCCGAGATATCAACAGATATATATTGGACTTTTCCCTGACCCTGACAGTCCGGCCCCATGAGGCGGTGATTTCCTCGGCCCCGGGTGGTCCAAGGTCGATCCCGATGCACAGATTCATGCGCCAGGGCCGCCTGCCGATAATTCACTTTGATTTATTGCGCTATCTCTAATAGCACCCGAGATATCAACAGATATATATTGGACTTTTCCCTGACCCTGACAGTCCGGCCCCATGAGGCGGTGATTTCCTCGGCCCCGGGTGATCCAAGGTCGATCCCGATGCACAGATTCATGCGCCTGGGCCGCCTGCGGATAATTCACTTTGATTTATTGCGCTATCTCTAATAGCACCCGAGATATCCCCAGATATATACTGGATTTTAACCTGACCCTGAGTGTCCGGCCCCATGAGACGGTGGTTTTCTCGGCCCCTGGTGGTCCGAGGTCGTTCCTGCTGGACAGATTCATGCGCCAGGGCCTCCTACAGATAATTCACTTTGGTTTATTGCGCTATCTCTAATAGCACCCGATATATCACCAGATATATATTGGATTTTCCCCTGACCCTGAGTGTCCGGCCCCATGGGACTGTGGATTTCTCGGCCCCTGGTGGTCCGAGGTCGTTCCCGCTGCCTAGATTGACGCGGCAGGGCCTCCTACAGACAATGCACTTTGATTTATTGCGCTATCTGTAATAGCACCCGAGATATCACCATATATATATTGGATTTTCCCATGACATTGAGTGCCCGGCCCTATGAGACGGTGGTTTTCTCGGCCCCTGGTTGTCTGAGGTCGTTCCTGCTGCACAGATTCATTCGCCAGTGCCTCCTACAGACAATGCACTTTGATTTAGTGTTCTACCTCTAATAGCACCCGAGATGTCAACAGATATATAATGGATTTTTCCCTGGCCCTGACAGTCCAGCCCCATGAGACGGTGGTTTTCTCGGCCCCTGGTGGTCCAAGGCGGTTCCCGGTGCACAGATTCATGCGACAGGGCCCCCTGCAGATAATTCACTTTGATTTATTGCGCTATCTCTAATAGCACCCGAGATATCACCGGATATATATTGGACTTTACCCTGACCCTGACAGTCCGGCCCCATGAGGCGGTGATTTTCTCGGCCCCTGGTGGTCCGAGGTCGATCCCGCTGCACAGATTCATGCCCCAGGGCCGCCTGCAGATAATTCACTTTGATTTATTGCGCTATCTCTAATAACAGCAGAGATATCACCAGATATATATTGGATTTTTCCCTGACCCTGAGTGTCCGGCCCCATGAGAGTGTGGTTTTTTCGGCCCCTGGTGGTCCGAGGTCGTTGCCGCTGCACAGATTCATTCGCCAGTGCCTCCTACAGACAATGCACTTTGATTTATTGTTCTATCTCTAATAGCACCCGAGATATCAACAGATATATATTGGACTTTTCCCTGACCCTGACAGTCCGGCCCCATGAGGCGGTGATTTCCTCGGCCCCGGGTGGTCCGAGGTCGATCCCGCTGCACAGATTCATGCGCCAGGGCCGCCCGCAGATAATTCACTTTGATTTATTGCGCTATCTCTAATAGCAGCCGAGATATCACCAGATATATATTTGGACTTTTCCCTGACCCTGACAGTCCGGCCCCATAAGGCGGTGATTTCCTCGGCCCCTGGTGGTCCGAGGTCGATCCCGCTGCACAGATTCATGCGCCAGGGCCGCGTGCAGATAATTCACTTTGATTTATTGCGCTATCTCTAATAGCACCCGAGATATCATCAGATATATATTGGATTTTCCCCTGACCCTGTGTGTCCGGCCCCATGGGACTATGGATTTCTCGGCCCCTGGTGGTCCGAGGTCGTTCCCACTGCCCAGATTGACGCGGCAGGGCCTCCTACAGACAATGCACTTTGATTTATTGCGCTATCTGTAATAGCACCCGAGATATCACCAGATATATATTGGATTTTCCCCTGACCCTGAATGTCCGGCCCCATGAGACTGTGGTTGTCTCGGCCCCTGGTGGTCCGAGGTCGTTCCCGCTGCCCAGATTGACGCGGCAGGGCCTCCTACAGACAATACACTTTGATTTATTGCGCTATCTGTAATAGCACCCGAGATATCACCAGATATATATTCGATTTTTCACTGACCCTGAGTGTCCGGCCCCATGAGACTGTGGTTGTCTCGGCCCCTGGTGGTCCGAGGTCATTCCCGCTGCCCAGATTGACGCGGCCGGGCCTCCTACAGACAATGCACTTTGATTTATTGCGCTATCTGTAATAGCACCCGAGATATCACCAGATATATATTGGATTTTTCACTGACCCTGAGTGTCCGGCCCCATGAGACGGTGGTTTTCTCGGCCCCTGGTGGTCCGAGGTCGTTCCCGCTGCACAGATTCATGCGCCAGGGCCTCCTGCAGATAATTCGCTTTCTTTTATTGCGCTATCTCTAATACCACCCGAGATATCACCAGATATATGTTGGATTTTCCCCTGACCGTGAGTGTCCGTCCCCATGAGACTGTGGTTTTCTCGGCCCCTGGTGGTCCGAGATCGTTCCCGCTGCACAGATTCATGCGCCAGGGCCTCCTACAGACAATGCACTTTTATTTATTGCGCTATCTGTAATAGCACCCGAGATACCACCAGATATATATTGGATCTTTCACTGACCCTGAGTGTCCGGCCCCATGAGACTGTGGCTGTCTCGGCCCCTGGTGGTCCGAGGTCGTTCCCGCTGCCCAGATTGACGCGGCCGGGCCTCCTACAGACAATGCACTTTGGTTTATTGCGCTATCTGTAGTAGCACAAGAGATATCACCAGATATATATTGGATTTTCCCCTGACCCTGTGTATCCGGCCCCATGAGACTGTGGTTTTCTCGGCCCCTGGTGGTCCGAGGTCGTTCCCGCTGTCCAGATTGACGCGGCAGGGCCTCCTACAGACAATGCACTTTGATTTGTTGCGCTATCTGTAATAGCACCCGAGATATCACCAGATATATATTGGATTTTACCCTGACCCTGAGTGTCCGGCCCCATGAGACTGTGGTTTTCTCGGCCCCTAGTGGTCCGAGGTCGTTCCCGCTGCACAGATTCATGCGCCTGGGGCCTAATACAGACAATGCACTTTGATTTCTTGGGCTATCTGTAATAGCACCCGAGATATCACCAGAAATATATCGGATTTTTCCCTGACCCTGAGTGTCCGGCCCCATGAGACGGTGGTTTTCTCGGCCCCTGGTGGTCCGAGGTCGTTCCCGCTGCACAGATTCACGCGCCAGGGCCTCCTACAGACAATGCACTTTGATTTATTGCTCTGTCTCTAATAGCACCCGAGCTATCACTAGATATATATTGGATTTTTCCCTGACCCTGAGTGCCCGGCCCCATGTGTCGGCGATTTTCTCGGACCCTGGTGATCCGAGGTAGATACCGCTGCACAGATTCATGCGCCAGGGCCTCCTGCAGATAATTCACTTTGGTTTATTGCGCTATCTCTAATAGCACCCGAGATATCACAAGATATATATTGGATTTTTCCCTGACCCTGAGTGCCCGGCCCCATGCGTCGGTGGTTTTCTCGGCCCCTGGTGGTCAGACATCGATCTCGCTGCACAGATCCATGCGCTAGGGCCTCCTGCAGACAATGGACTTTGATTTATTGCGCTATCTGTTATAGCACCCGAGATATCACCAGATATATGCTGGATTTTTACATGACCTTGGGTGACGGATTCCGAATATCTGTAATTTTCTCGGCCCCTGGTGGTCCGAGGTCGTTCCTGCTGCACAGATTCATTCGCCAGTGCCTCCTACAGACAATGCACTTTGATTTATTGCGCTATCTGTAATAGCACCCGAGATATCACCAGATATACATTGGATTTTACACTGACCCTGAGTGTCCGGCCCCATGAGACTGTGGTTTTCTCGGCCCCTGGTTGTCCGAGGTCGTTCCCGCTGCACAGATTCACGCGCCAGGGCCTCCTACAGACAATGCACTTTGATTTATCGCGCTATCTGTAATAGAACCCGAGATATCACCAGATATATATTGGATTTTTCCCTGACCCTGAGTGCCCGGCCCCATGCGTCGGTGGTTTTCTCGGCCCCTGGTTGTCTGAGGTCGTTCCTGCTGCACAGATTCATTCGCCAGTGCCTCCTACAGACAATGCACTTTGATTTATTGTTCTACCTCTAATTGCACCCGAGATGTCAACAGATATGTATTGGATGTTTCCCTGACCCTGAGTGACCGGCCCCATGAGACGGTGGTTTTCTCGGCCCCTGGTGGTCCGAGGTCGTTCCCGATGCACAGATTCATGCGCCAGGGCCTGCTGCAGATAATTCACTTTGGTTTATTGCGCTATGTCTAATAACACCCGAGATATCACCAGATATATATTGGATTTTCCCCTGACCCTGAGTATCCGGCCCCATGAGACTGTGGTTTTCTCGGCCCCTGGTGGTCCGAGGTCGTTCCCGCTGTCCAGATTGACGCGGCAGGGCCTCCTACAGACAATGCACTTTGATTTATTGCGCTATCTGTAATAGCACCCGAGATATCACCAGATATATATTGGATTTTCCCCAGACCCTGAGTGTCCGGTCCCATGAGACGGTGGTTGTCTCGGCCGCTGGTGGTCCGAGGTCGTTCCCGCTGCCCAGATTGACGCGGCAGGGCCTCCTACAGACAATGCACTTTGATTTGTTGCGCTATCTGTAATAGCACCCGACATATCACCAGATATATATTGGATTTTCCCCTGACCCTGCGTGTCCGGCCCCATGAGACGGTGGTTTTCTCGGCCCCTGGTGGTCCGAGGTCGTACCCGCTGCACAGATTCATGCGCCTGGGGCCTAATACAGACAATGCAGTTTGATTTCTTGGGCTATCTGTAATAGCTCCCGAGATATCACCAGATATATATTGGATTTTTCCCTGACCCTGAGTGTCCGGCCCCATGAGACGGTGGTTTTCTCGGCCCCTGGTGGTCCGAGGTCGTTCCCGCTGCACAGATTCATGCGGCAGGGCCTGCTGCAGATAATTCACTTTGGTTTATTGCGCTATGTCTAATAACACCCGAGATATCACCAGATATATATTGGATTTTCCCCTGACCCTGAGTATCCGGCCCCATGAGACTGTGGTTTTCTCGGCCCCTGGTGGTCCGAGGTCGTTCCCGCTGTCCAGATTGACGCGGCAGGGCCTCCTACAGACAATGCACTTTGATTTATTGCGCTATCTGTAATAGCACCCGAGATATCACCAGATATATATTGGATTTTCCCCAGACCCTGAGTGTCCGGTCCCATGAGACGGTGGTTGTCTCGGCCGCTGGTGGTCCGAGGTCGTTCCCGCTGCCCAGTTTGACGCGGCAGGGCCTCCTACAGACAATGCACTTTGATTTGTTGCGCTATCTGTAATAGCACCCGACATATCACCAGATATATATTGGATTTTCCCCTGACCCTGCGTGTCCGGCCCCATGAGACTGTGGTTTTCTCGGCCCCTGGTGGTCCGAGGTCGTTCCCGCTGCACAGATTCATGCGGCAGGGCCTCCTACAGACAATGCACTTTGATTTATTCCGCTATCTGTAATAGCACGCGAGATATCACCAGAAATATATTGGATTTTTCACTGACCCTGAGTGTCCGGCCCCATGAGACGGTGGTTTTCTCGGGCCCTGGTGGCTCGAGGTCGTTCCCGCTGCACAGATTCGTGCGCCAGGGCCTCCTACAGACAATGCACTTTGGTTTATTGCGCTATCTCTAATAGCACCCGAGATATCACCATATATATATTGGATCTTTCACTGACTCAGAGTGTCCGGCCCCATGAGACGGTGGTTTTCGCGGCCCCTGGTGGTCCGAGGTCGTTCCCGCTGCACAGATTCATGCGCCAGGGCCTCCTGCAGATAATTCACTTTGGTTTATTGCGCTATCTGTAATAGCACCCGAGATATCACCAGATATATATTGGATTTTCCCCAGACCCTGAGTGTCCGGTCCCATGAGACGGTGGTTGTCTCGGCCGCTGGTGGTTCGAGGTCGTTCCCGCTGCCCAGTTTGACGCGGCAGGGCCTCCTACAGACAATGCACTTTGATTTGTTGCGCTATCTGTAATAGCACCCGACATATCACCAGATATATATTGGATTTTCCCCTGACCCTGCGTGTCCGGCCCCATGAGACTGTGGTTTTCTCGGCCCCTGGTGGTCCGAGGTCGTTCCCGCTGCACAGATTCATGCGGCAGGGCCTCCTACAGACAATGCACTTTGATTTATTGCGCTATCTGTAATAGCACGCGAGATATCACCAGATATATATTGGATTTTTCACTGACCCTGAGTGTCCGGCCCCATGAGACGGTGGTTTTCTCGGGCCCTGGTGGCTCGAGTTCGTTCCCGCTGCACAGATTCATTCGCCAGTGCCTCCTACAGGCAATGCACTTTGATTTATTGCGCTATCTCTAATAGCACCCGAGATATCACCAGATATATATTGGATTTTTCCCTTCCCCTTAGTATCCGGCCCCATGAGTCGGTGGTTTTCTCGGTCCCTGGTGGTCCGAGGTCGTACCCGCTGCACAGATTCATGCGCAAGGGTCTCATACGGACAATGCACTTTGATTTATTAGGCTATCTCTAATAGCACCCGAGATATCACCAGATATATATTGGATTTTACCCTGACCTTGACAGTCCGGCTCCATGTGTCGGTGATTTTCTGGGTCCCTGGTGGTCCGAGGTAGATCACGCTGCACAGATTCATGCGACAGGGCCTCCTGCAGACAATGCACTTTGATTTATTGCGCTATCTATAATAGCACCCGAGATATCACCAGATATATTCTGGATTTTTACATGACCTTGGGTGTCCGGCCTCATGTGTCGGTGGTTTTCTCGGCCCCTGGTGGTCCGACGTCGTTCCCGCTGCACAGATTCATGCGCAAGGGCCTCGTGCAGATAATTCACTGTGATTTATCGCGCTATCTGTAATAGCACCCGAGATATCACCAGATATATAATGGATTTTTCCCTGACCCTGACAGTCCGGCCCCATGAAACGGTGGTTTTCTCGGCTCCTGGTGGACCGAGGTCGTTCCCGCTGCACAGATGCATGCGCCAGGGCCTCTTGCAGACAATTCACTTTGGTTTATTGCGCTATCACTAATAGCACCCGAGATATCATCAGATATATATTGGATTTTTCCCTGACCCTGAGTGTCCGGCCCCATGAGACGGCGGTTTTCTCGGACCCTGGTGGTCCGAGGTAGTTGCCGCAGCACAGATTCATGTGCCAGGGCCTCCCGCAGACAATGCACTTGGATTTATCGCGCTACCTCTAATAGCACCCGAGATATCATCAGATACATCCTGGGTTTTTACATGACCTTGGGAGTGCGGCCCCATGTGTCGGTGGTTTTCTCGGCCCCTGGTGATCCGAGGTCGTTGCCGCTGCACAGATTCATTCGCCAGTGCCTCCTACAGTCAATGCACTTTGAGTTATTGCGCTATCTCTAATAGCACCCGAGATATCACCAGATATATATTGGATTTTTCCCCGACCCTGAGTGTCCGGCCCCATGAGACGGTGGTTCTCTCGGACCCTGGTGGTCCGAGGTCGTTGCCGCTGCACAGATTCATACGCCAGGGCCCACTGCAGATAATTCAGTTTGGTTTAGTGCGGTATCTGTAAGAGCACCCGAGACATCACCAGATATATATTGGATTTTTCCCTCACCCTGAGTGTCCGGCCCCATGTGTCGGTGGTTTTCTCGGCCCCTGGTGGTCCGAGGTCGATCCCGCTGCAAAGATTCATGCGCCGGGGCCTCCTACAGACAATGCACTTTGATTTATTGCGCTATCTGTAATAGCACCCGAGATATGACCAGATATATTCTGGATTTTTACATGACCTTGGGTGTCCGGCCTCATGTGTCGGTGGTTTTCTCGGCCCCTGGCGGTCCCACGTCGTTCCCGCGGCACAGATTCATGCGCAAGGGCCTCCTGCAGATAATTCACTTTGGTTTATTGCGCTATCTCTAATAGCACCCGAGATATCATCAGATATATATTGGATTTTCCCCTGACCCTGTGTGTCCGGCCCCATGGGACTGTGGATTTCTCGGCCCCTGGTGGTCCGAGGTCGTTCCCACTGCCCAGATTGACGCGGCAGGGCCTCCTACAGACAATGCACTTTGATTTATTGCGCTATCTGTAATAGCACCCGAGATATCACCAGATATATATTGGATTTTCCCCTGACCCTGAATGTCCGGCCCCATGAGACTGTGGTTGTCTCGGCCCCTGGTGGTCCGAGGTCGTTCCCGCTGCCCAGATTGACGCGGCAGGGCCTCCTACAGACAATACACTTTGATTTATTGCGCTATCTGTAATAGCACCCGAGATATCACCAGATATATATTCGATTTTTCACTGACCCTGAGTGTCCGGCCCCATGAGACTGTGGTTGTCTCGGCCCCTGGTGGTCCGAGGTCATTCCCGCTGCCCAGATTGACGCGGCCGGGCCTCCTACAGACAATGCACTTTGATTTATTGCGCTATCTGTAATAGCACCCGAGATATCACCAGATATATATTGGATTTTTCACTGACCCTGAGTGTCCGGCCCCATGAGACGGTGGTTTTCTCGGCCCCTGGTGGTCCGAGGTCGTTCCCGCTGCACAGATTCATGCGCCAGGGCCTCCTGCAGATAATTCGCTTTCTTTTATTGCGCTATCTCTAATACCACCCGAGATATCACCAGATATATGTTGGATTTTCCCCTGACCGTGAGTGTCCGTCCCCATGAGACTGTGGTTTTCTCGGCCCCTGGTGGTCCGAGATCGTTCCCGCTGCACAGATTCATGCGCCAGGGCCTCCTACAGACAATGCACTTTTATTTATTGCGCTATCTGTAATAGCACCCGAGATACCACCAGATATATATTGGATCTTTCACTGACCCTGAGTGTCCGGCCCCATGAGACTGTGGCTGTCTCGGCCCCTGGTGGTCCGAGGTCGTTCCCGCTGCCCAGATTGACGCGGCCGGGCCTCCTACAGACAATGCACTTTGGTTTATTGCGCTATCTGTAGTAGCACAAGAGATATCACCAGATATATATTGGATTTTCCCCTGACCCTGTGTATCCGGCCCCATGAGACTGTGGTTTTCTCGGCCCCTGGTGGTCCGAGGTCGTTCCCGCTGTCCAGATTGACGCGGCAGGGCCTCCTACAGACAATGCACTTTGATTTGTTGCGCTATCTGTAATAGCACCCGAGATATCACCAGATATATATTGGATTTTACCCTGACCCTGAGTGTCCGGCCCCATGAGACTGTGGTTTTCTCGGCCCCTAGTGGTCCGAGGTCGTTCCCGCTGCACAGATTCATGCGCCTGGGGCCTAATACAGACAATGCACTTTGATTTCTTGGGCTATCTGTAATAGCACCCGAGATATCACCAGAAATATATCGGATTTTTCCCTGACCCTGAGTGTCCGGCCCCATGAGACGGTGGTTTTCTCGGCCCCTGGTGGTCCGAGGTCGTTCCCGCTGCACAGATTCACGCGCCAGGGCCTCCTACAGACAATGCACTTTGATTTATTGCTCTGTCTCTAATAGCACCCGAGCTATCACTAGATATATATTGGATTTTTCCCTGACCCTGAGTGCCCGGCCCCATGTGTCGGCGATTTTCTCGGACCCTGGTGATCCGAGGTAGATACCGCTGCACAGATTCATGCGCCAGGGCCTCCTGCAGATAATTCACTTTGGTTTATTGCGCTATCTCTAATAGCACCCGAGATATCACAAGATATATATTGGATTTTTCCCTGACCCTGAGTGCCCGACCCCATGCGTCGGTGGTTTTCTCGGCCCCTGGTGGTCAGACATCGATCTCGCTGCACAGATCCATGCGCTAGGGCCTCCTGCAGACAATGCACTTTGATTTATTGCGCTATCTGTTATAGCACCCGAGATATCACCAGATATATGCTGGATTTTTACATGACCTTGGGTGACGGATTCCGAATATCTGTAATTTTCTCGGCCCCTGGTGGTCCGAGGTCGTTCCTGCTGCACAGATTCATTCGCCAGTGCCTCCTACAGACAATGCACTTTGATTTATTGCGCTATCTGTAATAGCACCCGAGATATCACCAGATATACATTGGATTTTACACTGACCCTGAGTGTCCGGCCCCATGAGACTGTGGTTTTCTCGGCCCCTGGTTGTCCGAGGTCGTTCCCGCTGCACAGATTCACGCGCCAGGGCCTCCTACAGACAATGCACTTTGATTTATTCCGCTATCTGTAATAGCACGCGAGATATCACCAGAAATATATTGGATTTTTCACTGACCCTGAGTGTCCGGCCCCATGAGACGGTGGTTTTCTCGGGCCCTGGTGGCTCGAGGTCGTTCCCGCTGCACAGATTCGTGCGCCAGGGCCTCCTACAGACAATGCACTTTGGTTTATTGCGCTATCTCTAATAGCACCCGAGATATCACCATATATATATTGGATCTTTCACTGACTCAGAGTGTCCGGCCCCATGAGACGGTGGTTTTCGCGGCCCCTGGTGGTCCGAGGTCGTTCCCGCTGCACAGATTCATGCGCCAGGGCCTCCTGCAGATAATTCACTTTGGTTTATTGCGCTATCTGTAATAGCACCCGAGATATCACCAGATATATATTGGATTTTCCCCAGACCCTGAGTGTCCGGTCCCATGAGACGGTGGTTGTCTCGGCCGCTGGTGGTTCGAGGTCGTTCCCGCTGTCCAGATTGACGCGGCAGGGCCTCCTACAGACAATGCACTTTGATTTATTGCGCTATCTGTAATAGCACCCGAGATATCACCAGATATATATTGGATTTTCCCCAGACCCTGAGTGTCCGGTCCCATGAGACGGTGGTTGTCTCGGCCGCTGGTGGTCCGAGGTCGTTCCCGCTGCCCAGATTGACGCGGCAGGGCCTCCTACAGACAATGCACTTTGATTTGTTGCGCTATCTGTAATAGCACCCGACATATCACCAGATATATATTGGATTTTCCCCTGACCCTGCGTGTCCGGCCCCATGAGACGGTGGTTTTCTCGGCCCCTGGTGGTCCGAGGTCGTACCCGCTGCACAGATTCATGCGCCTGGGGCCTAATACAGACAATGCAGTTTGATTTCTTGGGCTATCTGTAATAGCTCCCGAGATATCACCAGATATATATTGGATTTTTCCCTGACCCTGAGTGTCCGGCCCCATGAGACGGTGGTTTTCTCGGCCCCTGGTGGTCCGAGGTCGTTCCCGCTGCACAGATTCATGCGGCAGGGCCTGCTGCAGATAATTCACTTTGGTTTATTGCGCTATGTCTAATAACACCCGAGATATCACCAGATATATATTGGATTTTCCCCTGACCCTGAGTATCCGGCCCCATGAGACTGTGGTTTTCTCGGCCCCTGGTGGTCCGAGGTCGTTCCCGCTGTCCAGATTGACGCGGCAGGGCCTCCTACAGACAATGCACTTTGATTTATTGCGCTATCTGTAATAGCACCCGAGATATCACCAGATATATATTGGATTTTCCCCAGACCCTGAGTGTCCGGTCCCATGAGACGGTGGTTGTCTCGGCCGCTGGTGGTCCGAGGTCGTTCCCGCTGCCCAGTTTGACGCGGCAGGGCCTCCTACAGACAATGCACTTTGATTTGTTGCGCTATCTGTAATAGCACCCGACATATCACCAGATATATATTGGATTTTCCCCTGACCCTGCGTGTCCGGCCCCATGAGACTGTGGTTTTCTCGGCCCCTGGTGGTCCGAGGTCGTTCCCGCTGCACAGATTCATGCGGCAGGGCCTCCTACAGACAATGCACTTTGATTTATTGCGCTATCTGTAATAGCACGCGAGATATCACCAGATATATATTGGATTTTTCACTGACCCTGAGTGTCCGGCCCCATGAGACGGTGGTTTTCTCGGGCCCTGGTGGCTCGAGGTCGTTCCCGCTGCACAGATTCGTGCGCCAGGGCCTCCTACAGACAATGCACTTTGGTTTATTGCGCTATCTCTAATAGCACCCGAGATATCACCATATATATATTGGATCTTTCACTGACCCAGAGTGTCCGGCCCCATGAGACGGTGGTTTTCGCGGCCCCTGGTGGTCCGAGGTCGTTCCCGCTGCACAGATTCATGCGCCAGGGCCTCCTGCAGATAATTCACTTTGGTTTATTGCGCTATCTGTAATAGCACCCGAGATATCACCAGATATATATTGGATTTTCCCCAGACCCTGAGTGTCCGGTCCCATGAGACGGTGGTTGTCTCGGCCGCTGGTGGTTCGAGGTCGTTCCCGCTGCCCAGTTTGACGCGGCAGGGCCTCCTACAGACAATGCACTTTGATTTGTTGCGCTATCTGTAATAGCACCCGACATATCACCAGATATATATTGGATTTTCCCCTGACCCTGCGTGTCCGGCCCCATGAGACTGTGGTTTTCTCGGCCCCTGGTGGTCCGAGGTCGTTCCCGCTGCACAGATTCATGCGGCAGGGCCTCCTACAGACAATGCACTTTGATTTATTGCGCTATCTGTAATAGCACGCGAGATATCACCAGATATATATTGGATTTTTCACTGACCCTGAGTGTCCGGCCCCATGAGACGGTGGTTTTCTCGGGCCCTGGTGGCTCGAGTTCGTTCCCGCTGCACAGATTCGTGCGCCAGGGCCTCCTACAGACAATGCACTTTGGTTTATTGCGCTATCTCTAATAGCACCCGAGATATCACCATATATATATTGGATCTTTCACTGACCCAGAGTGTCCGGCCCCATGAGACGGTGGTTTTCGCGGCCCCTGGTGGTCCGAGGTCGTTCCCGCTGCACAGATTCATGCGCCAGGGCCTCCTGCAGATAATTCACTTTGGTTTATTGCGCTATCTCTAATAGCACCCCAGATATCACCAGATGTATATTGGATTTTACCCTGACCCTGAGTGTCCGGCCCCATGAGACTGTGGTTTTCTCGTCCCCTGGTGGTCCGAGGTCGTTCCCGCTGCACAGATTCATGCGCCTGGGGCCTAATACAGACAATGCACTTTGATTCCTTGGGCTATCTGTAATAGCACCCGAGATATCACCATATATATATTGGATCTTTCACTGACCCAGAGTGTCCGGCCCCATGAGACGGTGGTTTTCGCGGCCCCTGGTGGTCCGAGGTCGTTCCCGCTGCACAGATTCATGCGCCAGGGCCTCCTGCAGATAATTCACTTTGGTTTATTGCGCTATCTGTAATAGCACCCGAGATATCACCAGATATATATTGGATTTTCCCCAGACCCTGAGTGTCCGGTCCCATGAGACGGTGGTTGTCTCGGCCGCTGGTGGTTCGAGGTCGTTCCCGCTGCCCAGTTTGACGCGGCAGGGCCTCCTACAGACAATGCACTTTGATTTGTTGCGCTATCTGTAACAGCACCCGACATATCACCAGATATATATTGGATTTTCCCCTGACCCTGCGTGTCCGGCCCCATGAGACTGTGGTTTTCTCGGCCCCTGGTGGTCCGAGGTCGTTCCCGCTGCACAGATTCATGCGGCAGGGCCTCCTACAGACAATGCACTTTGATTTATTGCGCTATCTGTAATAGCACGCGAGATATCACCAGATATATATTGGATTTTTCACTGACCCTGAGTGTCCGGCCCCATGAGACGGTGGTTTTCTCGGGCCCTGGTGGCTCGAGTTCGTTCCCGCTGCACAGATTCGTGCGCCAGGGCCTCCTACAGACAATGCACTTTGGTTTATTGCGCTATCTCTAATAGCACCCGAGATATCACCATATATATATTGGATCTTTCACTGACCCAGAGTGTCTGGCCCCATGAGACGGTGGTTTTCGCGGCCCCTGGTGGTCCGAGGTCGTTCCCGCTGCACAGATTCATGCGCCAGGGCCTCCTGCAGATAATTCACTTTGGTTTATTGCGCTATCTCTAATAGCACCCGAGATATCACCAGATATATATTGGATTTTACCCTGACCCTGAGTGTCCGGCCCCATGAGACTGTGGTTTTCTCGTCCCCTGGTGGTCCGAGGTCGTTCCCGCTGCACAGATTCATGCGCCTGGGGCCTAATACAGACAATGCACTTTGATTTCTTGGGCTATCTGTAATAGCACCCGAGATATCACCAGATATATATTGGATTTTTCCCTGACCCTGAGTGTCCGGCCCCATGAGACGGTTGTTGTCTTGGCCCCTGGTGGTCCGAGGTCGTTCCCGCTGCACAGATTCACGCGCCATGGCCTCCTACAGACAATGCACTTTGATTTATCGCGCTATCTGTAATAGAACCCGAGATACCACCAGATATATATTGGATTTTCCCCTGACCGTGAGTGTCCGGCCCCATGACACTGTGGTTTTCTCGGCCCCTGGTCGTCCGAGGTCGTTCCCGCTGCACAGATTCCTGCGCCAGGGCCTCCTACAGACAATGCACTTTGATTTATTGCGCTATCTGTAATAGCACCCGAGATATCACCGGATATATATTGGATTTTTCCCACACCCTGAGTGTCCGGCCCCATGAGACGGTGGTTGTCTCGGCCCCTGGTGGTCCGAGGTCGTTCCCGCTGCACAGGTTCATGCGCCAGGGTCTCCTACAGACAACGCACTTTGATTTATTGCGCTATCTGTAATAGCACCCGAGATATCACCAGATATATATTGGATTTTTCACTGACCCTGAGTGTCCTTCCCCATGAGACGGTGGTTTTCTCGGCCCCTGGTGTTCCGAGGTCGTTCCCGCTGCACAGATTCATGCGCCAGGGCCTGCTACAGACAATGCACTTTGATTTATTGCGCTATCTGTAATAGCACCCGAGATATCACCAGATATTTATTGGATTTTACCCTGACCCTGAGTGTCCGGCCCCATGTGACGGTCGTTGTCTCGGCAGCTGGAGGTCTGAGGACGTTCCCGCTGCACAGATTCATGCGCCAGGGCCTCCTACAGGTAATGCACTTTGATTTATTGCGCTATCTGTAATAGCAGCCGAGATATCACCAGATATATATTGGATTTTTCCCTGACCCTGAGAGTCCGGCCCCATGAGAAGGTGGTTGTCTCGCCCCTGGTGGTCCGAGGTCGTTCCCGCTGCACAGATTCATGCGCCAGGGCCTCCTACAGACAATGCACTTGGATTTATTGCGCTATCTGTAATAGCACCCGAGATATCACCAGATATATATTGGATTTTTCACTGACCCTGAGTGTCCGGCCCCATGAGACGGTCGTTTTCTCGGCCCCTGGTGGTCCGAGGTCGTTCCCGCTGCACAGATTCATGCGCCAGGGCCTCCTGCAGATAATTCACTTTGGTTTATTGCGCTATCTGTAATAGCACCCGAGATATCACCAGATATATATTGGATTTTCCCCAGACCCTGAGTGTCCGGTCCCATGAGACGGTGGTTGTCTCGGCCGCTGGTGGTTCGAGGTCGTTCCCGCTGCCCAGTTTGACGCGGCAGGGCCTCCTACAGACAATGCACTTTGATTTGTTGCGCTATCTGTAATAGCACCCGACATATCACCAGATATATATTGGATTTTCCCCTGACCCTGCGTGTCCGGCCCCATGAGACTGTGGTTTTCTCGGCCCCTGGTTGTCCGAGGTCGTTCCCGCTACACAGATTCATGCGGCAGGGCCTCCTACAGACAATGCACTTTGATTTATTGCGCTATCTGTAATAGCACGCGAGATATCACCAGATATATATTGGATTTTTCACTGACCCTGAGTGTCCGGCCCCATGAGACGGTGGTTTTCTCGGGCCCTGGTGGCTCGAGGTCGTTCCCGCTGCACAGATTCGTGCGCCAGGGCCTCCTACAGACAATGCACTTTGGTTTATTGCGCTATCTCTAATAGCACCCGAGATATCACCATATATATATTGGATCTTTCACTGACCCAGAGTGTCCGGCCCCATGAGACGGTGGTTTTCGCGGCCCCTGGTGGTCCGAGGTCGTTCCCGCTGCACAGATTCATGCGCCAGGGCCTCCTGCAGATAATTCACTTTGGTTTATTGCGCTATCTCTAATAGCACCCGAGATATCACCAGATATATATTGGATTTTACCCTGACCCTGAGTGTCCGGCCCCATGAGACTGTGGTTTTCTCGTCCCCTGGTGGTCCGAGGTCGTTCCCGCTGCACAGATTCACGCGCCATGGCCTCCTACAGACAATGCACTTTGATTTATCGCGCTATCTGTAATAGAACCCGAGATACCACCAGATATATATTGGATTTTTCCCTGACCCTGAGTGCCCGGCCCCATGAGACGGTGGTTTTCTCGGCCCCTGGTGGTCCGAGGTCGTTCCCGCTGCACAGATTCATGCGCCTGGGGCCTAATACAGACAATGCACATGGATTTCTTGGGCTATCTGTAATAGCACCCAAGATATCACCAGATATATATTGGATTTTTCCCTGACACTGAGTGTCCGGCCCCATGAGACCGTGGTTTTTTCGGCCCCTGGTCGTCCGAGGTCGTTCCCTCTGCACAGATTCATGCGCCAGGGCCTGCTGCAGATAATTCACTTTGGTTTATTGCGCTATCTCTAATAGCACCCGAGATATCACCAGATATATATTGGATTTTCCCCTGACCCTGAGTGTCCGGCCCCATGAGACGGTTGTTGTCTCGGCCCCTGGTGGTCCGAGGTCGTTCCCGCTGCACAGATTCTTGCGCCAGGGCCTCCTGCAGACAATGCACTTTGATTTATCGCGCTATCTGTAATAGAACCCGAGATATCACCAGATATATATTGGATTTTTCCCTGACCCTGAGTGCCCGGCCCCATGCGTCGGTGGTTCTCTCGCCCCTGGTGGTCCGAGATCGATCTCGCTGCACAGATTCATGCGCTAGGGCATCCTGCAGACAATGCACTTTGATTTATTGCGCTATCTGTTATAGCACCCGAGATATCACCAGATATATGCTGGATTTTTACATGACCTTGGGTGACGGATTCCGAATATCTGTAATTTTCTCGGCCCCTGGTGGTCCGAGGTCGTTCCTGCTGCACAGATTCATTCGCCAGTGCCTCCTACAGACAATGCACTTTGATTTATTGCGCTATCTGTAATAGCACCCGAGATATCACCAGATATACATTGGATTTTACACTGACCCTGAGTGTCCGGCCCCATGAGACTGTGGTTTTCTCGGCCCCTGGTTGTCCGAGGTCGTTCCCGCTGCACAGATTCACGCGCCAGGGCCTCCTACAGACAATGCACTTTGATTTATCGCGCTATCTGTAATAGAACCCGAGATATCACCAGATATATATTGGATTTTTCCCTGACCCTGAGTGCCCGGCCCCATGCGTCGGTGGTTTTCTCGGCCCCTGGTTGTCTGAGGTCGTTCCTGCTGCACAGATTCATTCGCCAGTGCCTCCTACAGACAATGCACTTTGATTTATTGTTCTACCTCTAATTGCACCCGAGATGTCAACAGATATGTATTGGATTTTTCCCTGACCCTGAGTGACCGGCCCCATGAGACGGTGGTTTTCTCGGCCCCTGGTGGTCCGAGGTCGTTCCCGATGCACAGATTCATGCGCCAGGGCCTGCTGCAGATAATTCACTTTGGTTTATTGCGCTATGTCTAATAACACCCGAGATATCACCAGATATATATTGGATTTTCCCCTGACCCTGAGTATCCGGCCCCATGAGACTGTGGTTTTTTCGGCCCCTGGTCGTCCGAGGTCGTTCCCTCTGCACAGATTCATGCGCCAGGGCCTCCTACAGACAATGCACTTTGATTTATTGCGCTATCTGTAATAGCACCCGAGATATCACGAGATATATATTGGATTTTCCCCTGACCGTGAGTGTCCGGCCCCATGAGACTGTGGTTTTCTCGGCCCCTGGTCGTCCGAGGTCGTTCCCGCTGCACAGATTCATGCGCCAGGGCCTCCTACAGACAGTGCACTTTGATTTATTGCGCTATCTGTAATAGCACCCGAGATATCACCGGATATATATTGGATTTTTCCCACACCCTGAGTGTCCGGCCCCATGTGACGGTCTTTGTCTCGGCAGCTGGAGGTCTGAGGACGTTCCCGCTGCACAGATTCATGCGCCTGGGCCTCCTACAGGTAATGCACTTTGATTTATTGCGCTATCTGTAATAGCAGCCGAGATATCACCAGATATATATTGGATTTTTCCCTGACCCTGAGAGTCCGGCCCCATGAGAAGGTGGTTGTCTCGCCCCTGGTGGTCCGAGGTCGTTCCCGCTGCACAGATTCATGCGCCAGGGCCTCCTACAGACAATGCACTTTGATTTATTGCGCTATCTGTAATAGCACCCGAGATATCACGAGATATATATTGGATTTTCCCCTGACCGTGAGTGTCCGGCCCCATGAGACTGTGGTTTTCTCGGCCCCTGGTCGTCCGAGGTCGTTCCCGCTGCACAGATTCATGCGCCAGGGCCTCCTACAGACAGTGCACTTTGATTTATTGCGCTATCTGTAATAGCACGCGAGATATCACCAGATATATATTGGATTTTTCCCTGACCCTGAGTGTCCGGCCCCATGAGACGGTTGTTGTCTTGGCCCCTGGTGGTCCGAGGTCGTTCCCGCTGCACAGATTCACGCGCCATGGCCTCCTACAGACAATGCACTTTGATTTATCGCGCTATCTGTAATAGAACCCGAGATACCACCAGATATATATTGGATTTTTCCCTGACCCTGAGTGCCCGGCCCCATGAGACGGTGGTTTTCTCGGCCCCTGGTGGTCCGAGGTCGTTCCCGCTGCACAGATTCATGCGCCTGGGGCCTAATACAGACAATGCACATTGATTTCTTGGGCTATCTGTAATAGCACCCGATATATCACCAGAAATATATTGGATTTTTCCCTGACCCTGAGTGCCCGGCCCCATGAGACGGTGGTTTTCTCGGCCCCTGGTGGTCCGAGGTCGTTCCCGCTGCACAGATTCATGCGCCTGGGGCCTAATACAGACAATGCACTTTGATTTCTTGGGCTATCTGTAATAGCACCCGAGATATCACCAGAAATATATTGGATTTTTCCCTGACCCTGAGTGTCCGGCCCCATGAGACGGTGGTTTTCTCGGCCCCTGGTGGTCCGAGGTCGTTCCCGCTGCACAGATTCATGCGGCAGGGCCTGCTGCAGATAATTCACTTTGGTTTATTGCGCTATGTCTAATAACACCCGAGATATCACCAGATATATATTGGATTTTCCCCTGACCCTGAGTATCCGGCCCCATGAGACTGTGGTTTTCTCGGCCCCTGGTGGTCCGAGGTCGTTCCCGCTGTCCAGATTGACGCGGCAGGGCCTCCTACAGACAATGCACTTTGATTTATTGCGCTATCTGTAATAGCACCCGAGACATCACCAGATATATATTGGATTTTCCCCAGACCCTGAGTGTCCGGTCCCATGAGACGGTGGTTGTCTCGGCCGCTGGTGGTCCGAGGTCGTTCCCGCTGCCCAGTTTGACGCGGCAGGGCCTCCTACAGACAATGAACTTTGATTTGTTGCGCTATCTGTAATAGCACCCGACATATCACCTGATATATATTGGATTTTCCCCTGACCCTGCGTGTCCGGCCCCATGAGACTGTGGTTTTCTCGGCCCCTGGTGGTCCGAGGTCGTTCCCGCTGCACAGATTCATGCGGCAGGGCCTCCTACAGACAATGCACTTTGATTTATTGCGCTATCTGTAATAGCACGCGAGATATCACCAGATATATATTGGATTTTTCACTGACCCTGAGTGTCCGGCCCCATGAGACGGTGGTTTTCTCGGGCCCTGGTGGCTCGAGGTCGTTCCCGCTGCACAGATTCGTGCGCCAGGGCCTCCTACAGACAATGCACTTTGATTTATTGCGCTATCTCTAATAGCACCCGAGATATCACCATATATATATTGGATCTTTCACTGACCCAGAGGGTCCGGCCCCATGAGACGGTGGTTTTCGCGGCCCCTGGTGGTCCGAGGTCGTTCCCGCTCCACAGATTCATGCGCCAGGGCCTCCTGCAGATAATTCACTTTGGTTTATTGCGCTATCTCTAATAGCACCCGAGATATCACCAGATATATATTGGATTTTACCCTGACCCTGAGTGTCCGGCCCCATGAGACTGTGGTTTTCTCGTCCCCTGGTGGTCCGAGGTCGTTCCCGCTGCACAGATTCATGCGCCTGGGGCCTAATACAGACAATGCACTTTGATTTCTTGGGCTATCTGTAATAGCACCCGAGATATCACCAGATATATATTGGATTTTTCCCTGACCCTGAGTGTCCGGCCCCATGAGACGGTTGTTGTCTTGGCCCCTGGTGGTCCGAGGTCGTTCCCGCTGCACAGATTCACGCGCCATGGCCTGCTACAGACAATGCACTTTGATTTATCGCGCTATCTGTAATAGAACCCGAGATACCACCAGATATATATTGGATTTTTCCCTGACCCTGAGTGCCCGGCCCCATGAGACGGTGGTTTTCTCGGCCCCTGGTGGTCCGAGGTCGTTCCCGCTGCACAGATTCATGCGCCTGGGGCCTAATACAGACAATGCACTTTGATTTCTTGGTCTATCTGTAATAGCACCCGAGATATCACCAGAAATATATTGGATTTTTCCCTGACCCTGAGTGTCCGGCCCCATGAGACGGTGGTTTTCTCGCCCCTGGTGGTCCGAGGTCGTTCCCGCTGCACAGATTCACGCGCCAGGGCCTCCTACAGACAATGCACTTTGATTTATTGCTCTGTCTCTAATAGCACGCGAGCTATCACTAGATATATATTGGATTTTTCCCTGACCCTGAGTGCCCGGCCCCATGTGTCGGTGATTTTCTCGGACCCTGGTGATCCGAGCTAGATACCGCTGCTCAGATTCATGCGCCAGGGCCTCCTGTAGATAATTCACTTTGGTTTATTGCGCTATCTGTAATAGCACCCGAGATATCACCAGATATATATTGGATTTTCCCCTGACCCTGCGTGACCGGCCCCATGAGACTGTGGTTTTCTCGGCCCCTGGTTGTCCGAGGTCGTTCCCGCTGCACAGATTCACGCGCCAGGGCCTCCTACAGACAATGCACTTTGATTTATTGCGCTATCTGTAATAGCACCCGAGATATCACCAGATATGTATTGGATTTTTCCCTGACCCTGAGTGTCCGGCCCCATGAGACGGTGGTTTTCTCGGCCCCTGGGGGTCCGAGGTCGTTCCCGCTGCACAGATTCATGCGCCAGGGCCTCCTGCAGATAATTCACTTTGGTTTATTGCGCTATCTGTAATAGCACCCGAGATATCACCAGATATGTATTGGATTTTTCCCTGACCCTGCGTGACCGGCCCCATGAGACTGTGGTTTTCTCGGCCCCTGGTTGTCTGAGGTCGTTCCTGCTGCACAGATTCATTCGCCAGTGCCTCCTACAGACAATGCACTTTGATTTATTGTTCTACCTCTAATAGCACCCGAGATGTCAACAGATATGTATTGGATTTTTCCCTGACCCTGAGTGTCCGGCCCCATGAGACGGTGGTTTTCTCGGCCCCTGGGGGTCCGAGGTCGTTCCCGCTGCACAGATTCATGCGCCAGGGCCTCCTGCAGATAATTCACTTTGGTTTATTGCGCTATCTCTAATAGCACCCGAGATATCACCAGATATATATTGGATTTTACCCTGACCCTGAGTGTCCGGCCCCATGAGACTGTGGTTTTCTCGGCCCCTGGTGGTCCGAGGTCGTTCCCGCTGCACAGATTCATGCGCCAGGGCCTCCTACAGACAATGCACTTTGATTTATTGCGCTATCTGTAATAGCACCCGAGCTATCACCAGATATATATTGGATTTTTCCCTGACCCTGAGTGCCCGGCCCCATGTGTCGGTGATTTTCTCGGACCCTGGTGATCCGAGGTAGATACCGCGGCACAGATTCATGCGCCAGGGCCTCCTGCAGATAATTCACTTTGGTTTATTGCGCTATCTCTAATAGCACCCGAGATATCACCAGATATATATTGGATTTTACCCTGACCCTGAGTGTCCGGCCCCATGAGACTGTGGTTTTCTCGGCCCCTGGTGGTCCGAGGTCGTTCCCGCTGCACAGATTCACGCGCCAGGGCCTCCTACAGACAATGCACTTTGATTTATCGCGCTATCTGTAATAGCACCCGAGATATCACCAGATATATATTGGATTTTTCACTGACCCTGAGTGTCCGGCCCCATGAGACGGTGGTTGTCTCGGCCCCTGGTGGGTCGAGGTCGTTCCCGCTGCATAGATTCGTGCGCCAGGGCCTCCTACAGACAATGCACTTTGGTTTATTGCGCTATCTGTAATAGCACCCGAGATATCACCAGATATATATTGGATTTTCCCTGACCCTGAGTGTCACGCCCCATGTGACTGTGGTTTCCTCGGCCCCTGGTGGTCCGAGGTCGTTCCCGTTGCACAGATTCATGCGCCAGGGCCTCCAGCAGATAATTCACTTTGGTTTATTGCGCTATCTCTAATAGCACCCGAGATATCACCAGATATATATTGGATTTTCCCCTGACCATGAGCGTCCGGCCCCTAGAGACTGTGGTTTTCTCGGACGCTGATGGTCCGAGGTCGTTCCCGCTAGACAGATTCATGCGCCAGGGCCTCCTACAGACAATGCACTCTGATTTATTGCGCTAACTGTAATAGCACCCGAGATACCACCAGATATATATTGGATCTTTCACTGACCCTGAGTGTCCGGGCCCAAAAGACTGTGGTTTTCTCGGCCCCTGGGTGTCCGAGATCGTTCCCGCCTCACAGATTCATGCGCCAGGGCCTCCTACAGACAATTCACTTTGATTTATTGCGCTATCTGTAATAGCTCCCGAGATATCACCAGATATATATTCGATTTTTCCCTGACCCTGAGTGCCCGGCCCCATGTGTCGGTGGTTTTCTCGGCCCTTGGTGGTGCGAGGTCGATCCCGCTGCACAGATTCATGCGCCAGGGCCCCCTGCAGATAATTCACTTTGGTTTATTGCGCTATCTCTAATAGCACCCGAGATATCACCAGATATATATTGGATTTTACCCTGACCCTGAGTGTCCGGCCCCATGAGACTGTGGTTTTCTCGGCCCCTGGTGGTCCGAGGTCGTTCCGGCTGCACAGATTCACGCGCCAGGGCCTCCTACAGACAATGCACTTTGATTTATCGCGCTATCTGTAATAGAACCCGAGATATCACCAGATATATATTGGATTTCTCCCTGACCCTGACAGTCCGGCCCCATGAGACATTGATTTTCTCGGCCCCTGGTGCTCCCAGGTCGGTCCCGCTGCACAGATTCATGCGCCAGGGCCTCCAACGGACAATGGACTTTGATTTATTGTGCAATCTGTAATATAACCCGAGATATCACCAGATATATATTGAATTTTCCCCTGACCCTGAGTGTCCGGCCCCATGAGACGGTGGTTTTCTCGGCCCCTGGTGGTACGAGGTCGTTCCCGCTGCACAGATTCGTGCATCAGGGCCTCCTACAGACAATGTACTTTGGTTTATTGCGCTATCTCTAATAGCACCCGAGATATCACCACATATATATTGGATTTTCCCCTGACCCTGAGTGTCTGGCCCCATGAGACGGTGGTTTTCTCGGCCCCTGGTGTTCCGAGGTCGTTCCCGCTGCACAGATGCATGCGCCAGGGTCTCCTGCAGATAATTCACTTTGGTTTATTGCGCTCTCTCTAATAGCACCCGAGATATCACCAGATATATATTGGATTTTTCCCTGACCCTGAGAGTCCGGCCCCATGAGACGGTGGTTTTCTCGGCCCCTGGTGGTCCGAGGTCGTTGCCGCTGCAGAGCTTCATGCGCCAGGACCTCCTGCAGATAATTCACTTTGGTTTGATGCGCTATCTCTAACAGCACCCCAGATATCACCAGATATATATTGGATTTTCCCCTGACCCTGACAGTCCGGCCGCATGAGACGCTGATTTTCTCGGCCCCTGGAGGTCCGAGGTCGTTTCCGCTGCACAGAATCATGCGCCAGGGCTTCCTGCAGACAATGCACTTTGATTTATTGCGCTATCTCTAATAGCACCCGAGATATCACCAGATGTATATTGGATTTTTCCCCGACCGTGAGTGTCCGGCCCCATGAGACGGTGGTTTTCTCGGCCCCTGGTGGTCCGAGGTCGTTCCCGGTGCACAGATTCACGCGCCAGGGCCTCCTACAGACAATGCACTTTGATTTATTGCTCTGTCTCTAATAGCACGCGAGCTATCACTAGATATATATTGGATTTTTCCCTGACCCTGAGTGCCCGGCCCCATGTGTCGGTGATTTTCTCGGACCCTGGTGATCCGAGCTAGATACCGCTGCTCAGATTCATGCGCCAGGGCCTCCTGTAGATAATTCACTTTGGTTTATTGCGCTATCTGTAATAGCACCCGAGATATCACCAGATATATATTGGATTTTCCCCTGACCCTGCGTGACCGGCCCCATGAGACTGTGGTTTTCTCGGCCCCTGGTTGTCCGAGGTCGTTCCCGCTGCACAGATTCACGCGCCAGGGCCTCCTACAGACAATGCACTTTGATTTATTGCGCTATCTGTAATAGCACCCGAGATATCACCAGATATGTATTGGATTTTTCCCTGACCCTGAGTGTCCGGCCCCATGAGACGGTGGTTTTCTCGGCCCCTGGGGGTCCGAGGTCGTTCCCGCTGCACAGATTCATGCGCCAGGGCCTCCTGCAGATAATTCACTTTGGTTTATTGCGCTATCTGTAATAGCACCCGAGATATCACCAGATATGTATTGGATTTTTCCCTGACCCTGCGTGACCGGCCCCATGAGACTGTGGTTTTCTCGGCCCCTGGTTGTCTGAGGTCGTTCCTGCTGCACAGATTCATTCGCCAGTGCCTCCTACAGACAATGCACTTTGATTTATTGTTCTACCTCTAATAGCACCCGAGATGTCAACAGATATGTATTGGATTTTTCCCTGACCCTGAGTGTCCGGCCCCATGAGACGGTGGTTTTCTCGGCCCCTGGGGGTCCGAGGTCGTTCCCGCTGCACAGATTCATGCGCCAGGGCCTCCTGCAGATAATTCACTTTGGTTTATTGCGCTATCTCTAATAGCACCCGAGATATCACCAGATATATATTGGATTTTACCCTGACCCTGAGTGTCCGGCCCCATGAGACTGTGGTTTTCTCGGCCCCTGGTGGTCCGAGGTCGTTCCCGCTGCACAGATTCATGCGCCAGGGCCTCCTACAGACAATGCACTTTGATTTATTGCGCTATCTGTAATAGCACCCGAGCTATCACCAGATATATATTGGATTTTTCCCTGACCCTGAGTGCCCGGCCCCATGTGTCGGTGATTTTCTCGGACCCTGGTGATCCGAGGTAGATACCGCGGCACAGATTCATGCGCCAGGGCCTCCTGCAGATAATTCACTTTGGTTTATTGCGCTATCTCTAATAGCACCCGAGATATCACCAGATATATATTGGATTTTACCCTGACCCTGAGTGTCCGGCCCCATGAGACTGTGGTTTTCTCGGCCCCTGGTGGTCCGAGGTCGTTCCCGCTGCACAGATTCACGCGCCAGGGCCTCCTACAGACAATGCACTTTGATTTATCGCGCTATCTGTAATAGCACCCGAGATATCACCAGATATATATTGGATTTTTCACTGACCCTGAGTGTCCGGCCCCATGAGACGGTGGTTGTCTCGGCCCCTGGTGGGTCGAGGTCGTTCCCGCTGCACAGATTCGTGCGCCAGGGCCTCCTACAGACAATGCACTTTGGTTTATTGCGCTATCTCTAATAGCACCCGAGATATCACCAGATACATGTTGGATTTTCCCCTGACCCTGAGTGTCCGGCCCCATGAGACTGTGGTTTTCTCGGCCCCTGGTGGTCCGACGTCGTTACCGCTGCACAGATTCATGCGCCAGGGCCTCCTACAGACAATGCACTTTTATTTATTGCGCTATCTGTAATAGCACCCGAGATACCATCAGATATATATTGGATCTTTCACTGACCCTGAGTGTCCGGCCCCATGAGACGGTGGTTTTCGCGGCCCCCGGTGGTCCGAGGTCGTTCCCGCTGCACAGATTCATGCGCCAGGGCCTCCTACAGACAATTCACTTTGATTTATTGCGCTATCTGTAATAGCACCCGAGATATCACCAGATATATATTGGATTTTCCCTGACCCTGAGTGTCACGCCCCATGTGACTGTGGTTTCCTCGGCCCCTGGTGGTCCGAGGTCGTTCCCGTTGCACAGATTCATGCGCCAGGGCCTCCTGCAGATAATTCACTTTGGTTTATTGCGCTATCTCTAATAGCACCCGAGATATCACCAGATATATATTGGATTTTCCCCTGACCATGAGCGTCCGGCCCCTAGAGACTGTGGTTTTCTCGGACGCTGATGGTCCGAGGTCGTTCCCGCTAGACAGATTCATGCGCCAGGGCCTCCTACAGACAATGCACTCTGATTTATTGCGCTATCTGTAATAGCACCCGAGATACCACCAGATATATATTGGATCTTTCACTGACCCTGAGTGTCCGGGCCCAAAAGACTGTGGTTTTCTCGGCCCCTGGGTGTCCGAGATCGTTCCCGCCTCACAGATTCATGCGCCAGGGCCTCCTACAGACAATTCACTTTGATTTATTGCGCTATCTGTAATAGCTCCCGAGATATCACCAGATATATATTCGATTTTTCCCTGACCCTGAGTGCCCGGCCCCATGTGTCGGTGGTTTTCTCGGCCCTTGGTGGTGCGAGGTCGATCCCGCTGCACAGATTCATGCGCCAGGGCCCCCTGCAGATAATTCACTTTGGTTTATTGCGCTATCTCTAATAGCACCCGAGATATCACCAGATATATATTGGATTTTACCCTGACCCTGAGTGTCCGGCCCCATGAGACTGTGGTTTTCTCGGCCCCTGGTGGTCCGAGGTCGTTCCGGCTGCACAGATTCACGCGCCAGGGCCTCCTACAGACAATGCACTTTGATTTATCGCGCTATCTGTAATAGAACCCGAGATATCACCAGATATATATTGGATTTCTCCCTGACCCTGACAGTCCGGCCCCATGAGACATTGATTTTCTCGGCCCCTGGTGCTCCCAGGTCGGTCCCGCTGCACAGATTCATGCGCCAGGGCCTCCAACGGACAATGCACTTTGATTTATTGTGCAATCTGTAATATAACCCGAGATATCACCAGATATATATTGAATTTTCCCCTGACCCTGAGTGTCCGGCCCCATGAGACGGTGGTTTTCTCGGCCCCTGGTGGTACGAGGTCGTTCCCGCTGCACAGATTCGTGCATCAGGGCCTCCTACAGACAATGCACTTTGGTTTATTGCGCTATCTCTAATAGCACCCGAGATATCACCACATATATATTGGATTTTCCCCTGACCCTGAGTGTCTGGCCCCATGAGACGGTGGTTTTCTCGGCCCCTGGTGTTCCGAGGTCGTTCCCGCTGCACAGATGCATGCGCCAGGGTCTCCTGCAGATAATTCACTTTGGTTTATTGCGCTCTCTCTAATAGCACCCGAGATATCACCAGATATATATTGGATTTTTCCCTGACCCTGAGAGTCCGGCCCCATGAGACGGTGGTTTTCTCGGCCCCTGGTGGTCCGAGGTCGTTGCCGCTGCAGAGCTTCATGCGCCAGGACCTCCTGCAGATAATTCACTTTGGTTTGATGCGCTATCTCTAACAGCACCCCAGATATCACCAGATATATATTGGATTTTCCCCTGACCCTGACAGTCCGGCCGCATGAGACGCTGATTTTCTCGGCCCCTGGAGGTCCGAGGTCGTTTCCGCTGCACAGAATCATGCGCCAGGGCTTCCTGCAGACAATGCACTTTGATTTATTGCGCTATCTCTAATAGCACCCGAGATATCACCAGATGTATATTGGATTTTTCCCCGACCGTGAGTGTCCGGCTCCATGAGACGGTGGTTTTCTCGGCCCCTGGTGGTCCGAGGTCGTTCCCGCTGCACAGATTCATGCGCCAAGGCCTCCTACAGACAATGCACGTTGATTTATTGCACTATCTCTAATAGCACCCGAGATATCACCAGATATATATAGGATTTTTCCCTGACCCTGAGAGTCCGGCACCATAAGACGGTGGTTTTCTCGGCCCCTGGTGGTCCGAGGTCGTTGCCGCTGCTCAGATTCATGCGCCAGGGCCTCCTGCAGACAATTCACTTTGGTTTATTGTGCTATCTCTAATAGCACCCGACATATCACCAGCTATATATTGGACTTTATCCGACCCTGAGTGTCCGGCCCCATGAGACGGTGGTTTTCTCGGCCCCTGGTGATCCGAGGTCGTACCCGCTACACAGATTCATGCGCCAGGGCCTCCTACAGACAATTCTCTTTGATTTATTGCGCTATCTGTAATAGCACCCGAGATATCACCGGATATATATTGGATTTTCCTCTGACACTGAGCGTCCGGCCCCATGAGACTGTGGTTTTCTCGCCCCTGGTGGTCCGAGGTCGTTTCCGCTGCACAGATTCATGCGCCAGGGCCTCCTGCAGACAATGCACTTTGATTTATTGCGCTGTCTCTAATAGCACCCGAGATATCACCAGATCTATATTGGATTTTTCCCTGACCCTGAGTGTACGGCCCCATGAGAAGGTGGTTGTCTCGCCCCTGGTGGTCCGAGGTCGTTCCCGCTGCACAGATTCATGCGCCAGAGCCTCCTGCAGATAATTCACTTTGGTTTATTGCGCTATCTCTAATAGCACCCGAGATATCACCAGCTACATATTGGATTTTCCCCTGACCCTGAGTGTCCGGCCCCCTGAGACTGTGGTTTTCTCGGCCCCTGGTGGTCCGAGGTTCTTCCCGCTGCACAGGTTCATGCGCCAGGGTCTCCTACAGACAATGCACTTTGATTTATTACGCTATCTGTAATAGCACCCGAGATATCACCGGATATATATTGGATTTCTCCCAGACCCTGAGTGTCCGGCCCCATGAGACGGTGGTTGTCTCGGCCCCTGGTGGTCCGAGGTCGTTCCCGCTGCACAGATTCATGCGCCAGGGCCTCCTACAGACAATTCTCTTTGATTTATTGCGCTATCTGTAATAGCACCCGAGATATCACCGGATATATATTGGATTTTCCTCTGACACTGAGCGTCCGGCCCCATGAGACTGTGGTTTTCTCGCCCCTGGTGGTCCGAGGTCGTTTCCGCTGCACAGATTCATGCGCCGGGGCCTCCTACAGACAATGCACTTTGATTTATTGCGCTATCTGTAATAGCACCCGAGATATCACCAGATATATACTGGATTTTCCCCTGTCCCTGAGTGTCCGGCCCCATGAGACAGTCGTTTTCTCGGCCCATGGTGGTCCGAGGTCGTTCCCGCTGCACAGATTCATGTGCCAGGGCCTCCTACAGACAATGCACTTTGATTTATTGCGCTATCTGTAATAGCACCCGAGATATCACCAGATATATATTGGATTTTCCCCTGACCCTGAGTGTCCGGCCCCATGAGACTGTGGTTTTCAGGGCCCCTGGTCGTCCAAGGTCGTTCCCGCTGCACAGATTCATGCGCCGGGGCCTCCTACAGACAATGCACTTTGATTTATTGCGCTATCTGTAATAGCACCCGAGATATCACCAGATATATATTGGATTTTTCACTGACCCTGAGTGTCCGGCCCCATGAGACGGTCGTTTTCTCGGCCCTGGTGGTCCGAGGTCGTTCCCGCTGCACAGATTCATGCACCAGGACCTCCTGCAGATAATTCACTTTGGTTTATTGCGCTATCTCTAATAGCACCCGAGATATCAGCAGATATATATTGGATTTTTCACTGACCCTGAGTGACCGGCCCCATGAGACGGTAGTTTTCTCGGCCCCTGGTGGTCCGAGGTCGTTCCCGCTGCACAGATTCATGCGCCAGGGCCTCCTGCAGATAATTCACTTTGGTTTATTGCGCTATCTCTAATAGCACCCGAGATATCACCAGATACATATTGGATTTTCCCCTGACCCTGAGTGTCCGGCCCCATGAGACTGTGGTTTTCTCGTCCCCTGGTGGTCCGAGGTTCTTCCCGCTGCACAGGTTCATGCGCCAGGGTCTCCTACAGACAATGAACTTTGATTTATTACCCTATCTGTAATAGCACCCGAGATATCACCGGATATATATTGGATTTCTCCCAGACCCTGAGTGTCCGGCCCCATGAGACGGTGGTTGTCTCGGCCCCTGGTGGTCCGAGGTCGTTCCCGCTGCACAGATTCATGCGCCAGGGCCTCCTACAGACAATGCACTTTGATTTATTGCGCTATCTGTAATAGCACCCGAGATATCACCAGATATTTATTGGATTTTTCACTGAACCTGAGCGTCCGGCCCCATGAGACGGTCGTTTTCTCGGCCCCTGGTGGTCCGAGGTCATTCCCGCTGCACAGGTTCATGCGCCAGGGTCTCCTACAGACAACGCACTTTGATTTATTGCGCTATCTGTAATAGCACCCGAGATATCACCAGATATATATTGGATTTTTCACTGACCCTGAGAGTCCTTCCCCATGAGACGGTGGTTTTCTCGGCCCCTGGTGTTCCGAGGTCGTTCCCGCTGCACAGATTCATGCGCCAGGGCCTCCTACAGACAAGGCACTTTGATTTATTGCGCTATCTCAAATAGCACCCGAGATATCACCAGATATATATTGGATTTTCCCCTGACCCTGAGTGTCCGGCCCCATGAGACGGTGGTTTTCTCGGCCCCTGGTGTTCCGAGGTCGTTCCCGCTGCACAGATTCATTCGCCAGGGCCTCCTACAGACAATGCACTTTGATTTATTGCGCTATCTGTAATAGCACCCGAGATATCACCAGATATATATTCGATTTTTCACTGACCCTGAGTGTCCGGCCCCATGAGACGGTCGTTTTCTAGGCCCCTGGTGGTCCGAGGTCGTTCCCGCTGCACAGATTCATGCACCAGGACCTCCTGCAGATAATTCACTTTGGTTTATTGCGCTATCTCTAATAGCACCCGAGATATCAGCAGATATATATTGGATTTTTCACTGACCCTGAGTGTCCGGCCCCATGAGACTGTGGTTTTCTCGGCCGCTGGTGGTCCGAGGCCGTTCCCGCTGCACAGATTCATGCGCCAGGGCCTCCTACAGACAATGCACTTTGGTTTATTGCGCTATCTGTAATAGCACCCGAGATATCAGCAGATATATATTGGATTTTTCACTGACCCTGAGTGACCGGCCCCATCAGAAGGTGGTTGTCTCGCCCCTGGTGGTCCGAGGTCGTTCCCACTGCACAGATTCATGCGCCAGGGCCTCCTGCAGATAATTCACTTTAGTTTATTGCGCTATCTCTAATAGCACCCGAGATATCACCAGATATATATTGGATTTTCCCCTGACCATGAGTGTCCGGGCCCATAAGACGGTGGTTTTCTCGGCCCCTGGTGGTCCGAGGTCGTTGCCGCTGCTCAGATTCATGCGCCAGGGCCTCCTGCAGACAATTCACTTTGGTTTATTGTGCTATCTCTAATAGCACCCGACATATCACCAGCTATATATTGGACTTTATCCGACCCTGAGTGTCCGGCCCCATGAGACGGTGGTTTTCTCGGCCCCTGGTGATCCGAGGTCGTACCCGCTACACAGATTCATGCGCCAGGGCCTCCTACAGACAATTCTCTTTGATTTATTGCGCTATCTGTAATAGCACCCGAGATATCACCGGATATATATTGGATTTTCCTCTGACACTGAGCGTCCGGCCCCATGAGACTGTGGTTTTCTCGCCCCTGGTGGTCCGAGGTCGTTTCCGCTGCACAGATTCATGCGCCAGGGCCTCCTGCAGACAATGCACTTTGATTTATTGCGCTGTCTCTAATAGCACCCGAGATATCACCAGATCTATATTGGATTTTTCCCTGACCCTGAGTGTACGGCCCCATGAGAAGGTGGTTGTCTCGCCCCTGGTGGTCCGAGGTCGTTCCCGCTGCACAGATTCATGCGCCAGAGCCTCCTGCAGATAATTCACTTTGGTTTATTGCGCTATCTCTAATAGCACCCGAGATATCACCAGCTACATATTGGATTTTCCCCTGACCCTGAGTGTCCGGCCCCCTGAGACTGTGGTTTTCTCGGCCCCTGGTGGTCCGAGGTTCTTCCCGCTGCACAGGTTCATGCGCCAGGGTCTCCTACAGACAATGCACTTTGATTTATTACGCTATCTGTAATAGCACCCGAGATATCACCGGATATATATTGGATTTCTCCCAGACCCTGAGTGTCCGGCCCCATGAGACGGTGGTTGTCTCGGCCCCTGGTGGTCCGAGGTCGTTCCCGCTGCACAGATTCATGCGCCAGGGCCTCCTACAGACAATTCTCTTTGATTTATTGCGCTATCTGTAATAGCACCCGAGATATCACCGGATATATATTGGATTTTCCTCTGACACTGAGCGTCCGGCCCCATGAGACTGTGGTTTTCTCGCCCCTGGTGGTCCGAGGTCGTTTCCGCTGCACAGATTCATGCGCCGGGGCCTCCTACAGACAATGCACTTTGATTTATTGCGCTATCTGTAATAGCACCCGAGATATCACCAGATATATACTGGATTTTCCCCTGTCCCTGAGTGTCCGGCCCCATGAGACAGTCGTTTTCTCGGCCCATGGTGGTCCGAGGTCGTTCCCGCTGCACAGATTCATGTGCCAGGGCCTCCTACAGACAATGCACTTTGATTTATTGCGCTATCTGTAATAGCACCCGAGATATCACCAGATATATATTGGATTTTCCCCTGACCCTGAGTGTCCGGCCCCATGAGACTGTGGTTTTCAGGGCCCCTGGTCGTCCAAGGTCGTTCCCGCTGCACAGATTCATGCGCCGGGGCCTCCTACAGACAATGCACTTTGATTTATTGCGCTATCTGTAATAGCACCCGAGATATCACCAGATATATATTGGATTTTTCACTGACCCTGAGTGTCCGGCCCCATGAGACGGTCGTTTTCTCGGCCCTGGTGGTCCGAGGTCGTTCCCGCTGCACAGATTCATGCACCAGGACCTCCTGCAGATAATTCACTTTGGTTTATTGCGCTATCTCTAATAGCACCCGAGATATCAGCAGATATATATTGGATTTTTCACTGACCCTGAGTGACCGGCCCCATGAGACGGTAGTTTTCTCGGCCCCTGGTGGTCCGAGGTCGTTCCCGCTGCACAGATTCATGCGCCAGGGCCTCCTGCAGATAATTCACTTTGGTTTATTGCGCTATCTCTAATAGCACCCGAGATATCACCAGATACATATTGGATTTTCCCCTGACCCTGAGTGTCCGGCCCCATGAGACTGTGGTTTTCTCGTCCCCTGGTGGTCCGAGGTTCTTCCCGCTGCACAGGTTCATGCGCCAGGGTCTCCTACAGACAATGAACTTTGATTTATTACCCTATCTGTAATAGCACCCGAGATATCACCGGATATATATTGGATTTCTCCCAGACCCTGAGTGTCCGGCCCCATGAGACGGTGGTTGTCTCGGCCCCTGGTGGTCCGAGGTCGTTCCCGCTGCACAGATTCATGCGCCAGGGCCTCCTACAGACAATGCACTTTGATTTATTGCGCTATCTGTAATAGCACCCGAGATATCACCAGATATTTATTGGATTTTTCACTGAACCTGAGCGTCCGGCCCCATGAGACGGTCGTTTTCTCGGCCCCTGGTGGTCCGAGGTCATTCCCGCTGCACAGGTTCATGCGCCAGGGTCTCCTACAGACAACGCACTTTGATTTATTGCGCTATCTGTAATAGCACCCGAGATATCACCAGATATATATTGGATTTTTCACTGACCCTGAGAGTCCTTCCCCATGAGACGGTGGTTTTCTCGGCCCCTGGTGTTCCGAGGTCGTTCCCGCTGCACAGATTCATGCGCCAGGGCCTCCTACAGACAAGGCACTTTGATTTATTGCGCTATCTCAAATAGCACCCGAGATATCACCAGATATATATTGGATTTTCCCCTGACCCTGAGTGTCCGGCCCCATGAGACGGTGGTTTTCTCGGCCCCTGGTGTTCCGAGGTCGTTCCCGCTGCACAGATTCATTCGCCAGGGCCTCCTACAGACAATGCACTTTGATTTATTGCGCTATCTGTAATAGCACCCGAGATATCACCAGATATATATTCGATTTTTCACTGACCCTGAGTGTCCGGCCCCATGAGACGGTCGTTTTCTAGGCCCCTGGTGGTCCGAGGTCGTTCCCGCTGCACAGATTCATGCACCAGGACCTCCTGCAGATAATTCACTTTGGTTTATTGCGCTATCTCTAATAGCACCCGAGATATCAGCAGATATATATTGGATTTTTCACTGACCCTGAGTGTCCGGCCCCATGAGACTGTGGTTTTCTCGGCCGCTGGTGGTCCGAGGCCGTTCCCGCTGCACAGATTCATGCGCCAGGGCCTCCTACAGACAATGCACTTTGGTTTATTGCGCTATCTGTAATAGCACCCGAGATATCAGCAGATATATATTGGATTTTTCACTGACCCTGAGTGACCGGCCCCATCAGAAGGTGGTTGTCTCGCCCCTGGTGGTCCGAGGTCGTTCCCACTGCACAGATTCATGCGCCAGGGCCTCCTGCAGATAATTCACTTTAGTTTATTGCGCTATCTCTAATAGCACCCGAGATATCACCAGATATATATTGGATTTTCCCCTGACCATGAGTGTCCGGGCCCATGAGACTGTGGTTTTCTCGGCCCCTGGTGGTCCGAGGTCGTTCCCGCTGCACAGATTCATGCGCCAGGGCCTCCTACAGACAATGCACTTTGATTTATTGCGCTATCTGTAATAGCACCCGAGATATCAGCAGATATATATTGGATTTTTCCTCGACCCTGAGTGTCCGGCCCCATGAGACGGTGGTTTTCTCGGCCTCTTGTGGTCAGAGGTCGTTCCCGCTGCACAGATTCATGCGCCAGGGCCTCCTACAGACAATGTACTTTGGTTTATTACGCTATCTCTAATAGCACCCGAGATATCACCAGATACATATTGGATTTTCCCCAGACCCTGAGTGCCCGGCCCCATGAGACGGTGGTTTTCTCGGCCCCTGGTGGTCCGAGGTCGTTCCCGCTGCACAGATGCATGCGCCAGGGCCTCCTGCAGATAATTCACTTTGATTTATAGCGCTATCTCTAATAGCACCCGAGATATCACCAGATATATATTGGATTTTTCCTCGACCCTGAGTGTCCGGCCCCATGTATCGGTAGTTTTCTCGGCCCCTGGTCATCCGAGGTCGTTCCCGCTGAACAGATTCATTCGCAAGGGCCTCCTGCAGACAATGCTCTTTGATTTATTGCGCTATCTGTAATAGCACCCGAGATATCACCAGATATATATTGGATTTTCCCCTGACCCTGAGTGTCCGGCCCCATGAGACTGTGGTTTTCAGGGCCCCTGGTCGTCCGAGGTCGTTCCCGCTGCACAGATTCATGCGCCGGGGCCTCCTACAGACAATGCACTTTGATTTATTGCGCTATCTGTAATAGCACCCGAGATATCACCAGATATATATTGGATTTTACCCTGACCATGAGTGTCCAGCCCCATGAGACTGTGGTTTTTTCGGCCCCTGGTGGTCCGAGGTCGTTCCCGCTGCACAGATTCATGCGCCAGGGCCTCCTGCAGATAATTCTCTTTGGTTTATTGCGCTATCTCTAATAGCACCCGAGATATCACCAGATATATACTGGATTTTCCCCTGACCCTGAGTGTCCGGCCCCATGAGACTGTGGTTTTCTCGGCCGCTGGTGGTCCGAGGCCGTTCCCGCTGCACAGATTCATGCGCCAGGGCCTCCTACAGACAATGCACTTTGGTTTATTGCGCTATCTCTAATAGCACCCGAGATATCACCAGATATATACTGGATTTTCCCCTGACCCTGAGTGTCCGGCCCCATGAGACTGTGGTTTTCTCGGACCCTGGTCGTCCGAGGTCGTTCCCGCTGCACAGATTCATGCGCCAGGGCCTCCTACTGACAATGCACTTTGATTTATTGCGCTATCTGTAATAGCAGCCGAGATATCACCAGATATATATTGGATTTTTCACTGACCCTGAGTGTCCGGCCCCATCAGACGGTCGTTTTCTCGGCCCCTGGTGGTCCGAGGTCGTTCCCGCTGCACAGATTCATGCGCCAGGGCCTCCTACAGACAATGCACTATGATTTATTGCGCTATCTGTAATAGCACCCGAGATATCACCAGATATATATTGGATTTTACCCTGACCCTGAGTGTCCGGCCCCATGAGACTGTGGTTTTTTCGGCCCCTGGTGGTCCGAGGTCGTTCCCGCTGCACAGATTCATGCGCCAGGGCCTCCTACAGACAATGCACATTGATTTATTGCGCTATCTGTAATAGCACCCGAGATATCACCAGATATATATTGGATTTTACCCTGACCCTGAGTGTCCGGCCCCATGAGACGGTGGTTGTCTCGGCCCCTGGAGGTCCGAGGACGTTCCCGCTGCACAGATTCATGCGCCAGGGCCTCCTGCGGATAATTCACTTTGGTTTATTGCGCTATCTCTAATAGCACCCGAGATATCACCAGATATATAGTGGAGTTTCGCCAGACCCTGAGTGTCCGTCCCCATGAGACGGTGGTTTTCTCGGCCCCTGGTGGTCCGAGGTCGTTCCCGCTGCACAGATTCATGCGCCAGGGCCTCCTACAGACAGTGCACTTTGATTTATTGTACTATCTGTAATAGCACCCGAGATATCACCAGATATATATTGGATTTTTCCCTAACCCTGAGTGTCCAGCCCCATGAGACTGTGGCTTTCTCGGCCCCTGGTTGTCCGAGGTCGTTCCCGCTGCACAGATACATGCGCCAGGGCCTCCTACAGGCAATGCACTTTGATTTATTGCGCTATCTGTAATAGCACCCGGGATATCAAGAGATATATACTGGATTTTCCCCTGACCCTGAGTGTCCGGCCCAATGAGACTGTGGTTCTCTCGGCCCCTGGTGGTCCGAGGTCGTTCCCGCTGCACAGATTCATGCACCAGGGCCTCCTACAGACAATGCACTTTGATTTATTGCGCTATCTGTAATAGCACCCGAGATATCACCAGATATATATTGGATTTTTCACTGACCCTGAGTGTCCGGCCCCATGAGACGGTCGTTTTCTCGGCCCCTGGTGGTCCGAGGTCGTTCCCGCTGCACACATTCATGCGCCAGGGCCTCCTACAGATAATTCACCTTGGTTTTTTGCGCTATCTCTAATAGCACCCGAGATATCACCAGATATATATTGGATTTTCCCCTGACCCTGAGTGTCCGGCCCCATGAGACTGTAGTTTTCTCGGCCCCTGGTGGTCCTAGGTCGTTCCCGCTGCACAGATTCATGCGCCAGGGCCTCCTACAGACAATGCACTTTGATTTATTGCGTTATCTGTAATAGCACCCGAGATATCACCACATATATATTGGATTTTTCCCTGACCCAGGGTGTCCGGCCCCCTCGAGACGGTGGTTTTCTCGGCCCCTGGTGGTCCGAGGTCGTTCCCGCTGCACAGCTTCAGGCGCCAGGGCCTCCTGCAGATAACTCACTTTGGTTTATTGCGCTATCTCTAATAGCACCCGAGATATCACCAGATATATATTGGATTTTTCCCTGACCCTGAGTGTCCGGCCCCATGAGACGGTGGTTTTCTCGGCCCCTGGTGGTCCGAGGTCGTTCCCGCTGCACAGATTCATGCGCCAGGGCCTCCTGCAGGTAATTCACTTTGGTTTATTGCGCTATCTCTAATAGCACCCGAGATATCACCAGATATATATTGGATTTTTCACTGACCCTGAGCGTCCGGCCCCATGAGACGGTCGTTTTCTCGGCCCCTGGTGGTCCGAGGTCGTTCCCGCTGCACAGATTCATGCGCCAGGGCCTCCTACAGACAATGCACTTTGATTTATTGCGCTATCTGTTATAGCACCCGAGATATCACCAGATATATATTGGATTTTACCCTGACCCTGAGGGTCCGGCCCCATGAGACGGTCGTTGTCTCGGCCCCTGGAGGTCCGAGGACGTTCCCGCTGCACAGATACATGCGCCAGGGCCTCCTACAGGCAATGCACTTTGATTTATTGCGCTATCTGTAATAGCACCCGAGATATCACCAGATCTATATTGGGTTTTCCCCTGACCCTGAGTGTCCGGCCCCATGAGACTGTGGTTTTCTCGGCCCCTGGTGGTCCGCGGTCGTTCCCGTTGCACAGATTCATGCGCCAGGGCCTCTTGCAGAGAATTCACTTTGGTTTATTGCGCTATCTCTAATAGCACCCGAGATATCACCAGATATATATTGGATTTTTCACTGACCCTGAGCGTCTGGCCCCATGAGACGGTCGTTTTCTCGGCCCCTGGTGGTCCGAGGTCGTTCCCGCTGCACAGGTTCATGCGCCAGGGCCTCCTACAGACAATGCACTTTGATTTATTGCGCTATCTCTAATAGCACCCGAGATATCACCAGATATATATTGGATTTTCCCTGACCCTGAGTGTCCGGCCCAATGAGACTGTGGTTTTCTCGGCCCCTGGTGGTCCGAGGTCGTTCCCGCTGTACAGATTCATGCGCCAGGGCCTCTTACAGACAATGCACTTTGATTTATTGCGCTATCTGTAATAGCACCCGAGATATCAAGAGATATATACTGTATTTTCCCCTGACCCTGAGTGTCCGGCCCAATGAGACTGTGGTTCTCTCGGCCCCTGGTGGTGCGAGGTCGTTACCGCCGCACAGACTCATGCGCCAGGGCCTCCTACAGACAATGCACTTTGATTTATTGCGCTATCTGTAATAGCAGCCGAGATATCACCAGATATATATTGGATTTTACCCTGACCCTGAGTGACCGGCCCCATGAGACTGTGGTTTTTTCGGCCCCTGGTGGTCCGAGGTCGTTCCCGCTGCACAGGTTCATGCGCCAGGGCCTCCTGCAGATAATTCACTTTGGTTTATTGCGCTATCTCTAATAGCACCCGAGATATCACCAGATATATATTGGATTTTCCCCTGACCCTGAGTGTCCGGCCCCATGAGACTGTGGTTTTCTCTGCCCCTGGTCGTCCGAGGTCGTTCCCGCTGCACAGATTCATGCGCCAGGGCCTCCTACAGACAATGCACTTTGATTTATCGCGCTATCTGTAATAGCACCCGAGATATCACCAGATATATATTGGATTTTACCCTGACCCTGAGGGTCCGGCCCCATGAGACGGTCGTTGTCTCGGCCCCTGGGGGTCCGAGGACGTTCCCGCTGCACAGATACATGCGCCAGGGCCTCCTACAGGCAATGCACTTTGATTTATTGCGCTATCTGTAATAGCACCCGGGATATCACCAGATCTATATTGGATTTTCCCCTGACCCTGAGTGTCCGGCCCCATGAGACTGTGGTTTTCTCGGCCCCTGGTGGTCCGCGGTCGTTCCCGTTGCACAGATTCATACGCCAGGTCCTCCTACAGACAATGCACTTTGATTTATTGCGCTATCTCTAATAGCACCCGAGATATCACCAGATATATATTGGATTTTCCCTGACCCTGAGTGTCTGGCCCAATGAGACTGTGGTTTTCTCGGCCCCTGGTGGTCCGAGGTCGTTCCCGCCGTACAGATTCATGCGCCAGGGCCTCCTACAGACAATGCACTTTGATTTATTGCGCTATCTGTAATAGCACCCGGGATATCAAGAGATATATACTGGATTTTCCCCAGACCCTGAGTGTCCGGCCCAATGAGACTGTGGTTCTCTCGGCCCCTGGTGTTCCGAGGTCGTTCCCGCTGCACAGATTCATGCGCCAGGGCCTCCTACAGACAATGCACTTTGATTTATTGCGCTATCTGTAATAGCACCCGAGATATCACCAGATATATATTGGATTTTTCACTGACCCTGAGTGTCCGGCCCCATGAGACGGTCGTTTTCTCGGCCCCTGGTGGTCCGAGGTCGTTCCCGCTGCACACATTCATGCGCCAGGGCCTCCTGCAGATAATTCACTTTGGTTTATTGCGCTATCTCTGATAGCACCCGAGATATCACCAGATATATATTGGATTTTACCCTGACCCTGAGTGTCCGGCCCCATGGGACTGTGGTTTTCTCGGCCCCTGGTGGTCCGAGGTCGTTCCCGCTGCACAGATTCATGCGCCAGGGCCTCCTGCAGATAATTCACTTTGGCTTATTGCGCTATCTCTAATAGCACCCGAGATATCACCAGATATATATTGGATTTTACCCTGACCCTGAGTGTCCGGCCCCATGAGACTGTGCTTTTCTCGGCCCCTGGTGGTCCGAGGTCGTTCCCGCTGCACAGATTCATGCGCCAGGACCTCCTACAGACAATGCACTTTGATTTATTGCGCTATCTGTAATAGCACCCGACATATCACCAGATATATATTGGATTTTACCCTGACCCTGAGTGTCCGGCCCCATGAGACGGTCGTTGTCTCGGCCCCTGGAGGTCCGACGACGTTCCCGCTGCACAGTTTCATGCGCCAGGGCCTCCTACAGGTAATGCACTTTGATTTATTGCGCTATCTGTAATAGCACCCGAGATATCACCAGATCTATATTGGATTTTCCCCTGACCCTGAGTGTCCGGCCCCATGAGACTGTGGTTTTCTCGGCCCCTGGTGGTCCGAGGTCGTTCCCGTTGCACAGATTCATGCGCCAGGGCCTCCTGCAGATAATTCACCTTGGTTTATTGCGCTATCTCTAATAGCACCCGAGATATCACCAGATATATATTGGATTTTTCACTGACCCTGAGCGTCCGGACCCATGAGACGGTCGTTTTCTCGGCCCCTGGTAGTCCGAGGTCGTTCCCGCTGCACAGGTTCATGCGCCAGGGTCTCCTACAGACAATGCACTTTGATTTATTGCGGTATCTGTAATAGCACCCGAGATATCACCACATATATATTTGATTTTTCACTGACCCTGTGTGTCCGGCCCCATGAGGCGGTCGTTTTCTCGGCCCCTGGTGGTCCGAGGTCGTTCCCGCTGCACAGATTCATGCGCCAGGGCCTCCTACAGACAATGCACTTTGATTTATTGCGCTATCTGTAATAGCACCCGAGATATCACCAGATATATATTGGATTTTACCCTGACCCTGAGTGTCCGGCCCCATGAGACTGTGGTTTTTTCGGCCCCTGGTGGTCCGAGGTCGTTCCCGCTGCACAGATTCATGCGCCAGGGCCTCCTGCAGATAATTCACTTTGGTTTATTGCGCTATCTCTAATAGCACCCGAGATATCAGCAGATATATATTGGATTTTTCACTGACCCTGAGTGACCGGCCCCATGAGACGGTAGTTTTCTCGGCCCCTGGTGGTCCGAGGTCGTTCCCGCTGCACAGAATCATGCGCCAGGGCCTCCTGCAGATAATTCACTTTGTTTTATTGCGCTATCTCTAATAGCACCCGAGTTATCACCAGATATATATTGGATTTTCCCCTGACCCTGAGTGTCCGGCCCCATGAGACTGTGGTTTTCTCGGCCCCTGGTGGTACGAGGTCGTTCCCGCTGCACAGATTCAGGCGCCAGGGCCTCCTACAGACAATGCACTTTGATTTATTGCGCTATCTGTAATAGCACCCGAGATATCAGCAGATATATATTGGATTTTTCACTGACCCTGAGCGTCCGGCCCCATGAGACGGTCGTTTTCTCGGGCCCTGGTGGTCCGAGGTCGTTCCCGCTGCACAGATTTATGCGCCAGGGCCTCCTACAGACAATGCACTTTGATTTATTGCGCTATCTGTAATAGCACCCGAGATATCACCGGATATATATTGGATTGTTCCCAGACCCTGAGTGTCCGGCCCCATGAGACGGTGGTTGTCTCGGCCCCTGGGGGTCCGAGGTCGTTGCCGCTGCACAGGTTCATGCGCCAGGGCCTCCTACAGACAATGCCCTTTGATTTCTTGCGCTATCTCTAATAGCACCCGAGATATCACCAGATATATATTGGATTTTCCCCTGACCCTGAGTGTCCGGCCCCATGTGACTGTGGTTGTCTCGGCCCCTGGAGGTCCGAGGACGTTCCCGCTGCACAGATTCATACGCCATAGCCTCCTGCAGATAATTCACTTTGGTTTATTGCGCTATCTCTAATAGCACCCGAGATATCACCAGATATATACTGGATTTTCCCCTGACCCTGAGTGTCCGGCCCCATGAGACTGTGGTTTTCTCGGCCCCTGGTGGTCCGAGGTCGTTCCCGTTGCACAGATTCATGCGCCAGGGCCTCCTGCAGATAATTCACTTTGGTTTATTGCGCTATCTCTAATAGCACCCGAGATATCACCAGATATATAGTGGATTTTCGCCAGACCCTGAGTGTCCGTCCACATGAGACGGTGGTTTTCTCGGCCCCTGGTGGTCCGAGGTCGTTCCCGCTGCACAGATTCATGCGCCAGGGCCTCCTACAGACAGTGCACTTTGATTTATTGTACTATCTGTAATAGCACCCGAGATATCACCAGATATATATTGGATTTTTCACTGACCCTGAGTGTGCGGCCCCATGAGACGGAGTTTTTCTCGGACCCTGGTGGTCCGAGGTCGTTCCCGCTGCACAGATTCCTGCGCCAGGGCCTCCTGCAGATAATTCACTTTGATTTATTGCGCTATCTGTAATAGCACCCGAGATATCACCAGATATATATTGGATTTTCCCCTGACCCTGAGTGTCCGGCTCCATGAGACTGTGGTTTTCTCGGCCCCTGGTGGTCCGAGGTCGTTCCCGCTGCACAGATTCATGCGCCAGGGCCTCCTGCAGATAATTCACTTTGATTTATTGCGCTATCTGTAATAGCACCCGAGATATCACCAGATATATATTGGATTTTCCCCTGACCCTGAGTGTCCGGCTCCATGAGACTGTGGTTTTTTCGGCCCCTGGTGGTCCGAGGTCGTTCCCGCTGCACAGATTCATGCGTCAGGGCCCCCTGCAGATAATTCACTTTGGTTTATTGGGCTATCTCTAATAGCACCCGAGATATCACCAGATACATACTGGATTTTCCCCTGACCCTGAGTGTCCGGCCCCATGAGACTGTGGTTTTCTCGGCCCCTGGTGGTCCGAGGTCGTTGCCGCTGCACAGATTCATGCGCCAGGGCCTCCTACAGACAATGCACTTCGGTTTATTACGCTATCTCTAATAGCACCCGAGATATCACCAGATACATATTGGATTTTCCCCAGACCCTGAGTGCCCGGCCCCATGAGACGGTGGTTTTCTCGGCCCCTGGTGGTCCGAGGTCGTTCCCGCTGCACAGATGCATGCGCCAGGGCCTCCTGCAGATAATTCACTTTGATTTATCGCGCTATCTCTAATAGCACCCGAGATATCACCAGATATATATTGGATTTTTCCTCGACCCTGAGTATCCGGCCCCATGAGACGGTGGTTTTCTCGGCCTCTTGTGGTCAGAGGTCTTTCCCGCTGCACAGATTCATGCGCCAGGGCCTCCTACAGACAATGCACTTTGGTTTATTACGCTATCTCTAATAGCACCCGAGATATCACCAGATACATACTGGATTTTCCCCAGACCCTGAGTGCCCGGCCCCATGAGACGGTGGTTTTCTCGGCCCCTGGTGGTCCGAGGTCGTTCCCGCTGCACAGATGCATGCGCCAGGGCCTCCTGCAGATAATTCACTTTGATTTATCGCGCTATCTCTAATAGCACCCGAGATATCACCAGATATATATTGGATTTTTCCTCGACCCTGAGTGTCCGGCCCCATGTATCGGTGGTTTTCTCGGCCCCTGGTGATCCGAGGTCGTTCCCGCTGAACAGATTCATTCGCAAGGGCCTCCTGCATACAATGCTCATTGATTTATTGCGCTATCTGTAATAGCACCCGAGATATCGCCAGATATATATTTGATTTTTCCCCGACCCTGAGCGTCCGGCCCCATGAGACGGTGGTTTTCTCGGCCCCTGGTGGTCCGAGGTCGTTCCCGCTGCACAGATTCATGCGCCAGGGCCTCCTACAGACAATGCACTTTGATTTATTGCGCTATCTGTAATAGCACCCGAGATATCACCAGACATATACTGGATTTCCCCCTGTCCCTGAGTGTCCGGCCCCATGAGACAGTCGTTTTCTCGGCCCATGGTGGTCCGAGGTCGTTCCCGCTGCACAGATTCATGTGCCAGGGCCTCCTACAGACAATGCACTTTGATTTATTGCGCTATCTGTAATAGCACCCGAGATATCACCAGATATATATTGGATTTTACCCTGACCATGAGTGTCCGGCCCCATGAGACTGTGGTTTTTTCGGCCCCTGATGGTCCGAGGTCGTTCCCGCTGCACAGATTCATGCGCCAGGGCCTCCTACAGACAATGCACTTTGATTTATTGCGCTATCTGTAATAGCACCCGAGATATCACCAGATATATATTGGATTTTCCCCTGACCCTGAGTGTCCGGCCCCATGTGACTGTGGTTGTCTCGGCCCCTGGAGGTCCGAGGACGTTCCCGCTGCACAGATTCATGCGCCATAGCCTCCTGCAGATAATTCACTTTGGTTTATTGCGCTATCTCTAATAGCACCCGAGATATCACCAGATATATACTGGATTTTCCCCTGACCCTGAGTGTCCGGCCCCATGAGACTGTGGTTTTCTCGGCCCCTGGTGGTCCGAGGTCGTTCCCGTTGCACAGATTCATGCGCCAGGGCCTCCTGCAGATAATTCACTTTGGTTTATTGCGCTATCTCTAATAGCACCCGAGATATCACCAGATATATAGTGGATTTTCGCCAGACCCTGAGTGTCCGTCCCCATGAGACGGTGGTTTTCTCGGCCCCTGGTGGTCCGAGGTCGTTCCCGCTGCACAGATTCATGCGCCAGGGCCTCCTACAGACAGTGCACTTTGATTTATTGTACTATCTGTAATAGCACCCGAGATATCACCAGATATATATTGGATTTTTCCCTAACCCTGAGTGTCCAGCCCCATGAGACTGTGGCTTTCTCGGCCCCTGGTTGTCCGAGGTCGTTCCCGCCGCACAGATGCATGCGCCAGGGCCTACTGCAGATAATTCACTTTGATTTATTGCGCTATCTGTAATAGCACCCGAGATATCACCAGATATATATTGGATTTTTCACTGACCCTGAGTGTGCGGCCCCATGAGACGGAGTTTTTCTCGGACCCTGGTGGTCCGAGGTCGTTCCCGCTGCACAGATTCCTGCGCCAGGGCCTCCTGCAGATAATTCACTTTGATTTATTGCGCTATCTGTAATAGCACCCGAGATATCACCAGATATATATTGGATTTTCCCCTGACCCTGAGTGTCCGGCTCCATGAGACTGTGGTTTTCTCGGCCCCTGGTGGTCCGAGGTCGTTCCCGCTGCACAGATTCATGCGCCAGGGCCTCCTGCAGATAATTCACTTTGATTTATTGCGCTATCTGTAATAGCACCCGAGATATCACCAGATATATATTGGATTTTCCCCTGACCCTGAGTGTCCGGCTCCATGAGACTGTGGTTTTTTCGGCCCCTGGTGGTCCGAGGTCGTTCCCGCTGCACAGATTCATGCGCCAGGGCCCCCTGCAGATAATTCACTTTGGTTTATTGGGCTATCTCTAATAGCACCCGAGATATCACCAGATACATACTGGATTTTCCCCTGACCCTGAGTGTCCGGCCCCATGAGACTGTGGTTTTCTCGGCCCCTGGTGGTCCGAGGTCGTTGCCGCTTCACAGATTCATGCGCCAGGGCCTCCTACAGACAGTGCACTTTGATTTATTGCGCTATCTGCAATAGCACCCGAGATATCACCAGATATATATTGTATTTTTCACTGACCCTGAGTGTGCGGCCCCATGAGACGGTGTTTTTCTCGGACCCTGGTGGTCCGAGGTCGTTCCCGCTGCACAGATTCATGCGCCAGGGCCTCCTGCAGATAATTCACTTTGATTTATTGCGCTATCTGTAATAGCACCCGAGATATCACCAGATATATATTGGATTTTCCCCTGACCCTGAGTGTCCGGCTCCATGAGACTGTGGTTTTTTCGGCCCCTGGTGGTCCGAGGTCGTTCCCGCTGCACAGATTCATGCGCCAGGGCCTCCTGCAGATAATTCACTTTGATTTATTGCGCTATCTGTAATAGCACCCGAGATATCACCAGATATATATTGGATTTTCCCCTGACCCTGAGTGTCCGGCGCCATGAGACGGTGGTTTTCTCGGCCCCTGGTGGTCCGAGGTCGTTCCCTCTGCACAGATTCATGCGCCAGGGCCTCCTGCAGATAATTCACTTTGGTTTATTGCGCTATCTGTAATAGCACCCGAGATATCACCAGATATATATTGGATTTTCCCCTGACCCTGAGTGTCCGGCCCCATTAGACTGTGGTTTTCTCGGCCCCTGGTGGTCCGAGGTCGTTCCCGCTGCGCAGATTCATGCGCCAGGGCCTCCTGCAGATAATTCACTTTGGTTTATTGCGCTATCTGTAATAGCACCCGAGATATCACCGGATATATATTGGATTTTTCCCAGACCCTGAGTGTCCGGCCCCATGAGACGGTGGTTGTCTCGGCCCCTGGGGGTCCGAGGTCGTTGCCGCTGCACAGTTTCATGCGCCAGGGCCTCCTACAGGTAATGCACTTTGATTTATTGCGCTATCTGTAATAGCACCCGAGATATCACCAGATCTATATTGGATTTTCCCCTGACCCTGAGTGTCCGGCCCCATGAGACTGTGGTTTTCTCGGCCCCTGGTGGTCCGAGGTCGTTCCCGTTGCACAGATTCATGCGCCAGGGCCTCCTGCAGATAATTCACCTTGGTTTATTGCGCTATCTCTAATAGCACCCGAGATATCACCAGATATATATTGGATTTTTCACTGACCCTGAGCGTCCGGACCCATGAGACGGTCGTTTTCTCGGCCCCTGGTAGTCCGAGGTCGTTCCCGCTGCACAGGTTCATGCGCCAGGGTCTCCTACAGACAATGCACTTTGATTTATTGCGGTATCTGTAATAGCACCCGAGATATCACCACATATATATTTGATTTTTCACTGACCCTGTGTGTCCGGCCCCATGAGGCGGTCGTTTTCTCGGCCCCTGGTGGTCCGAGGTCGTTCCCGCTGCACAGATTCATGCGCCAGGGCCTCCTACAGACAATGCACTTTGATTTATTGCGCTATCTGTAATAGCACCCGAGATATCACCAGACATATACTGGATTTCCCCCTGTCCCTGAGTGTCCGGCCCCATGAGACAGTCGTTTTCTCGGCCCATGGTGGTCCGAGGTCGTTCCCGCTGCACAGATTCATGCGCCAGGGCCTCCTGCAGATAATTCACTTTGGTTTATTGCGCTATCTGTAATAGCACCCGAGATATCACCAGATATATATTGGATTTTACCCTGACCATGAGTGTCCGGCCCCATGAGACTGTGGTTTTTTCGGCCCCTGATGGTCCGAGGTCGTTCCCGCTGCACAGATTCATGCGCCAGGGCCTCCTACAGACAATGCACTTTGATTTATTGCGCTATCTGTAATAGCACCCGAGATATCACCAGATATATATTGGATTTTCCCCTGACCCTGAGTGTCCGGCCCCATGTGACTGTGGTTGTCTCGGCCCCTGGAGGTCCGAGGACGTTCCCGCTGCACAGATTCATGCGCCATAGCCTCCTGCAGATAATTCACTTTGGTTTATTGCGCTATCTCTAATAGCACCCGAGATATCACCAGATATATACTGGATTTTCCCCTGACCCTGAGTGTCCGGCCCCATGAGACTGTGGTTTTCTCGGCCCCTGGTGGTCCGAGGTCGTTCCCGTTGCACAGATTCATGCGCCAGGGCCTCCTGCAGATAATTCACTTTGGTTTATTGCGCTATCTCTAATAGCACCCGAGATATCACCAGATATATAGTGGATTTTCGCCAGACCCTGAGTGTCCGTCCCCATGAGACGGTGGTTTTCTCGGCCCCTGGTGGTCCGAGGTCGTTCCCGCTGCACAGATTCATGCGCCAGGGCCTCCTACAGACAGTGCACTTTGATTTATTGTACTATCTGTAATAGCACCCGAGATATCACCAGATATATATTGGATTTTTCCCTAACCCTGAGTGTCCAGCCCCATGAGACTGTGGCTTTCTCGGCCCCTGGTTGTCCGAGGTCGTTCCCGCCGCACAGATGCATGCGCCAGGGCCTACTGCAGATAATTCACTTTGATTTATTGCGCTATCTGTAATAGCACCCGAGATATCACCAGATATATATTGGATTTTTCACTGACCCTGAGTGTGCGGCCCCATGAGACGGAGTTTTTCTCGGACCCTGGTGGTCCGAGGTCGTTCCCGCTGCACAGATTCCTGCGCCAGGGCCTCCTGCAGATAATTCACTTTGATTTATTGCGCTATCTGTAATAGCACCCGAGATATCACCAGATATATATTGGATTTTCCCCTGACCCTGAGTGTCCGGCTCCATGAGACTGTGGTTTTCTCGGCCCCTGGTGGTCCGAGGTCGTTCCCGCTGCACAGATTCATGCCTCAGGGCCTCCTGCAGATAATTCACTTTGATTTATTGCGCTATCTCTAATAGCACCCGAGATATCACCAGATACATACTGGATTTTCCCCTGACCCTGAGTGTCCGGCTCCATGAGACTGTGGTTTTCTCGGCCCCTGGTGGTCCGAGGTCGTTGCCGCTTCACAGATTCATGCGCCAGGGCCTCCTACAGACAGTGCACTTTGATTTATTGCGCTATCTGCAATAGCACCCGAGATATCACCAGATATATATTGTATTTTTCACTGACCCTGAGTGTGCGGCCCCATGAGACGGTGTTTTTCTCGGACCCTGGTGGTCCGAGGTCGTTCCCGCTGCACAGATTCATGCGCCAGGGCCTCCTGCAGATAATTCACTTTGATTTATTGCGCTATCTGTAATAGCACCCGAGATATCACCAGATATATATTGGATTTTCCCCTGACCCTGAGTGTCCGGCTCCATGAGACTGTGGTTTTTTCGGCCCCTGGTGGTCCGAGGTCGTTCCCGCTGCACAGATTCATGCGCCAGGGCCTCCTGCAGATAATTCACTTTGATTTATTGCGCTATCTGTAATAGCACCCGAGATATCACCAGATATATATTGGATTTTCCCCTGACCCTGAGTGTCCGGCGCCATGAGACGGTGGTTTTCTCGGCCCCTGGTGGTCCGAGGTCGTTCCCTCTGCACAGATTCATGCGCCAGGGCCTCCTGCAGATAATTCACTTTGGTTTATTGCGCTATCTGTAATAGCACCCGAGATATCACCAGATATATATTGGATTTTCCCCTGACCCTGAGTGTCCGGCCCCATTAGACTGTGGTTTTCTCGGCCCCTGGTGGTCCGAGGTCGTTCCCGCTGCGCAGATTCATGCGCCAGGGCCTCCTGCAGATAATTCACTTTGGTTTATTGCGCTATCTGTAATAGCACCCGAGATATCACCGGATATATATTGGATTTTTCCCAGACCCTGAGTGTCCGGCCCCATGAGACGGTGGTTGTCTCGGCCCCTGGGGGTCCGAGGTCGTTGCCGCTGCACAGTTTCATGCGCCAGGGCCTCCTACAGGTAATGCACTTTGATTTATTGCGCTATCTGTAATAGCACCCGAGATATCACCAGATCTATATTGGATTTTCCCCTGACCCTGAGTGTCCGGCCCCATGAGACTGTGGTTTTCTCGGCCCCTGGTGGTCCGAGGTCGTTCCCGTTGCACAGATTCATGCGCCAGGGCCTCCTGCAGATAATTCACCTTGGTTTATTGCGCTATCTCTAATAGCACCCGAGATATCACCAGATATATATTGGATTTTTCACTGACCCTGAGCGTCCGGACCCATGAGACGGTCGTTTTCTCGGCCCCTGGTAGTCCGAGGTCGTTCCCGCTGCACAGGTTCATGCGCCAGGGTCTCCTACAGACAATGCACTTTGATTTATTGCGGTATCTGTAATAGCACCCGAGATATCACCACATATATATTTGATTTTTCACTGACCCTGTGTGTCCGGCCCCATGAGGCGGTCGTTTTCTCGGCCCCTGGTGGTCCGAGGTCGTTCCCGCTGCACAGATTCATGCGCCAGGGCCTCCTACAGACAATGCACTTTGATTTATTGCGCTATCTGTAATAGCACCCGAGATATCACCAGATATATATTGGATTTTACCCTGACCCTGAGTGTCCGGCCCCATGAGACTGTGGTTTTTTCGGCCCCTGGTGGTCCGAGGTCGTTCCCGCTGCACAGATTCATGCGCCAGGGCCTCCTGCAGATAATTCACTTTGGTTTATTGCGCTATCTCTAATAGCACCCGAGATATCAGCAGATATATATTGGATTTTTCACTGACCCTGAGTGACCGGCCCCATGAGACGGTAGTTTTCTCGGCCCCTGGTGGTCCGAGGTCGTTCCCGCTGCACAGAATCATGCGCCAGGGCCTCCTGCAGATAATTCACTTTGTTTTATTGCGCTATCTCTAATAGCACCCGAGTTATCACCAGATATATATTGGATTTTCCCCTGACCCTGAGTGTCCGGCCCCATGAGACTGTGGTTTTCTCGGCCCCTGGTGGTACGAGGTCGTTCCCGCTGCACAGATTCAGGCGCCAGGGCCTCCTACAGACAATGCACTTTGATTTATTGCGCTATCTGTAATAGCACCCGAGATATCAGCAGATATATATTGGATTTTTCACTGACCCTGAGTGTCCGGCCCCATGAGACGGTCGTTTTCTCGGCCCCTGGTGGTCCGAGGTCATTGCCGCCGCACAGATTCATGCGCCAGGGCCTCCTGCAGATAACTCACTTTGGTTTATTGCGCTATCTCTAATAGCACCCGAGATATCACCAGATATATATTGGATTTTCCCCTGACCCTGAGTGTCCGGCCCCATGAGACTGTGGTTTTCTCGGCCCCTGGTGGTCCGAGGTCGTTCCCGTTGCACAGATTCATGCGCCAGGGCCTCCTGCAGATAATTCACTTTGGTTTATTGCGCTATCTCTAATAGCACCCGAGATATCACCAGATATATACTGGATTTTCCCCTGACCCTGAGTGTCCGGCCCCATGAGACTGTGGTTTTCTCGGCCCCTGGTGGTCCGAGGTCGTTGCCGCTTCACAGATTCATGCGCCAGGGCCTCCTACAGACAATGCACTTTGATTTATTGCGCTATCTGTAATAGCACGCGAGATATCACCAGATATATATTGGATTTTACCCTGACCCTGAGTGTCCGGCCCCATGAGACGGTGGTTGTCTCGGCCCCTGGTGGTCCGAGGTCGTTCCCGCTGCACAGATTCATGCGCCAGGGCAACCTGCAGATAATTCACTTTGGTTTATTGCGCTATCTCTAATAGCACCCGAGATATCACCAGATATATATTGGATTTTCCCCTGACCCTGAGTGTCCGGCCCCATGAGACTGTGGTTTTCTCGGCCCCTGGTGGTCCGAGGTCGTTGCCGCTTCACAGATTCATGCGCCAGGGCCTCTTACAGGCAATGCACTTTGATTTAGTGCGCTATCTGTAATAGCACCCGAGATATCACCAGATGTATATAGGATTTTCCCCTGACCCTGAGTGTCCGGCCCCATGAGACGGTGGTTGTCTCGGCCCCGGGTGGTCCTAGGTCGTTCCCGCTGCACAGATTCATGCGCCAGGGCCTCCTACAGACAATGCACTTTGATTTATTGCGCTATCTGTAAGAGCACCCGAGATATCACCAGATATATATTGGATTTTACCCTGACCCTGAGTGTCCGGCCCCATGAGACGGTGGTTGTCTCGGCCCCAGGAGGTCCGAGGACGTTCCCGCTTGCACAGATTCATGCGCCAGGGCATCCTGCAGATAACTCACTTTGGTTTATTGCGCTATCTCTAATAGCACCCGAGATATCACCAGATATATACTGGATTTTCCCCTGACCCTGAGTGTCCGGCCCCATGAGACTGTGGTTTTCTCGGCCCCTGGTGGTCCGAGGTCGTTCCCGCTGCACAGATTCATCCGCCAGGGCCTCCTACAGACAATGCACTTTGATTTATTGCGCTATCTGTAATAGCACCCGAGATATCACCAGATATATATTGGATTTTTCACTGACCCTGAGTGTCCGGCCCCATGAGACGGTGGTTGTCTCGGCCCCTGGGTGTCCGAGGACGTTCCCGCTGCACAGATTCATGCGCCAGGGCCTCCTGCAGATAATTCACTTTGGTTTATTTCGCTATCTCTAATAGCACCCGAGATATCAAGAGATATATACTGGATTTTCCCCTGACCCTGAGTGTCCGGCTCCATGAGACTGTGGTTTTCTCGGCCCCTGGTGGTCCGCGGTCGTTCCCGCTGCACAGATTCATGCGCCAGAGCCTCCTACAGACAATGCACTTTGATTTATTGCGCTATCTGTAATAGCACCCGAGATATCACCAGATATATATTGGATTTTACCCTGACCCTGAGTGTCCGGCCCCATGAGACGGTGGTTGTCTCGGCCCCTGGTGGTCCGAGGTCGTTCCCCCTGCACAGATTCATGCGCCAGGGCATCCTGCAGATAATTCACTTTGGTTTATTGCGCTATCTCTAATAGCACCCGAGATATCACCAGATATATATTGGATTTTCCCCTGACCCTGAGTGTCCGGCCCCATGAGACTGTGGTTTTCTCGGCCCCTGGTGGTCTGAGGTCGTTCCCGCTGGACAGATTCATGCGCCAGGGCCTCCTACAGACAATGCACTTTGATTTATTGCGCTATCTGTAATGGCACACGAGATATCACCAGATATATATTGGATTTTACCCTGACCATGAGGGTGCGGCCCCATGAGACTGTGGTTTTCTCGGCCCCTGGTGGTCCGACGTCGTTCCCGCTGCACAGATTCATCCGCCAGGGCCTCCTACAGACAATGCACTTTGATTTATTGCGCTATCTGTAATAGCACGCGAGATATCACCAGATATATATTGGATTTTACCCTGACCCTGAGTGTCCGGCCCCATGAGACGGTGGTTGTCTCGGCCCCTGGTGGTCCGAGGTCGTTCCCGCTGCACAGATTCATGCGCCAGGGCAACCTGCAGATAATTCACTTTGGTTTATTGCGCTATCTCTAATAGCACCCGAGATATCAGCAGATATATATTGGATTTTTCACTGACCCTGAGTGACCGGCCCCATGAGACTGTGGTTTTCTCGGCCCCTGGTGGTCCGAGGTCGTTGCCGCTTCACAGATTCATGCGCCAGGGCCTCCTGCAGATAATTCACTTTGTTTTATTGCGCTATCTCTAATAGCACCCGAGTTATCACCAGATATATATTGGATTTTCCCCTGACCCTGAGTGTCCGGCCCCATGAGACTGTGGTTTTCTCGGCCCCTGGTGGTACGAGGTCGTTCCCGCTGCACAGATTCAGGCGCCAGGGCCTCCTACAGACAATGCACTTTGATTTATTGCGCTATCTGTAATAGCACCCGAGATATCAGCAGATATATATTGGATTTTTCACTGACCCTGAGTGTCCGGCCCCATGAGACGGTCGTTTTCTCGGCCCCTGGTGGTCCGAGGTCATTGCCGCCGCACAGATTCATGCGCCAGGGCCTCCTGCAGATAACTCACTTTGGTTTATTGCGCTATCTGTAATAGCACCCGAGATATCACCAGATATATATTGGATTTTACCCTGACCCTGAGTGTCCGGCCCCATGAGACGGTGGTTGTCTCGGCCCCAGGAGGTCCGAGGACGTTCCCGCTTGCACAGATTCATGCGCCAGGGCATCCTGCAGATAACTCACTTTGGTTTATTGCGCTATCTCTAATAGCACCCGAGATATCACCAGATATATACTGGATTTTCCCCTGACCCTGAGTGTCCGGCCCCATGAGACTGTGGTTTTCTCGGCCCCTGGTGGTCTGAGGTCGTTCCCGCTGGACAGATTCATGCGCCAGGGCCTCCTACAGACAATGCACTTTGATTTATTGCGCTATCTGTAATGGCACACGAGATATCACCAGATATATATTGGATTTTACCCTGACCATGAGGGTGCGGCCCCATGAGACTGTGGTTTTCTCGGCCCCTGGTGGTCCGACGTCGTTCCCGCTGCACAGATTCATCCGCCAGGGCCTCCTACAGACAATGCACTTTGATTTATTGCGCTATCTGTAATAGCACGCGAGATATCACCAGATATATATTGGATTTTACCCTGACCCTGAGTGTCCGGCCCCATGAGACGGTGGTTGTCTCGGCCCCTGGTGGTCCGAGGTCGTTCCCGCTGCACAGATTCATGCGCCAGGGCAACCTGCAGATAATTCACTTTGGTTTATTGCGCTATCTCTAATAGCACCCGAGATATCACCAGATATATATTGGATTTTCCCCTGACCCTGAGTGTCCGGCCCCATGAGACTGTGGTTTTCTCGGCCCCTGGTGGTCCGAGGTCGTTGCCGCTTCACAGATTCATGCGCCAGGGCCTCTTACAGGCAATGCACTTTGATTTAGTGCGCTATCTGTAATAGCACCCGAGATATCACCAGATATATATAGGATTTTCCCCTGACCCTGAGTGTCCGGCCCCATGAGACGGTGGTTGTCTCGGCCCCGGGTGGTCCTAGGTCGTTCCCGCTGCACAGATTCATGCGCCAGGGCCTCCTACAGACAATGCACTTTGATTTATTGCGCTATCTGTAAGAGCACCCGAGATATCACCAGATATATATTGGATTTTACCCTGACCCTGAGTGTCCGGCCCCATGAGACGGTGGTTGTCTCGGCCCCAGGAGGTCCGAGGACGTTCCCGCTTGCACAGATTCATGCGCCAGGGCATCCTGCAGATAACTCACTTTGGTTTATTGCGCTATCTCTAATAGCACCCGAGATATCACCAGATATATACTGGATTTTCCCCTGACCCTGAGTGTCCGGCCCCATGAGACTGTGGTTTTCTCGGCCCCTGGTGGTCCGAGGTCGTTCCCGCTGCACAGATTCATCCGCCAGGGCCTCCTACAGACAATGCACTTTGATTTATTGCGCTATCTGTAATAGCACCCGAGATATCACCAGATATATATTGGATTTTTCACTGACCCTGAGTGTCCGGCCCCATGAGACGGTGGTTGTCTCGGCCCCTGGGTGTCCGAGGACGTTCCCGCTGCACAGATTCATGCGCCAGGGCCTCCTGCAGATAATTCACTTTGGTTTATTTCGCTATCTCTAATAGCACCCGAGATATCAAGAGATATATACTGGATTTTCCCCTGACCCTGAGTGTCCGGCTCCATGAGACTGTGGTTTTCTCGGCCCCTGGTGGTCCGCGGTCGTTCCCGCTGCACAGATTCATGCGCCAGAGCCTCCTACAGACAATGCACTTTGATTTATTGCGCTATCTGTAATAGCACCCGAGATATCACCAGATATATATTGGATTTTACCCTGACCCTGAGTGTCCGGCCCCATGAGACGGTGGTTGTCTCGGCCCCTGGTGGTCCGAGGTCGTTCCCCCTGCACAGATTCATGCGCCAGGGCATCCTGCAGATAATTCACTTTGGTTTATTGCGCTATCTCTAATAGCACCCGAGATATCACCAGATATATATTGGATTTTCCCCTGACCCTGAGTGTCCGGCCCCATGAGACTGTGGTTTTCTCGGCCCCTGGTGGTCTGAGGTCGTTCCCGCTGCACAGATTCATGCGCCAGGGCCTCCTACAGACAATGCACTTTGATTTATTGCGCTATCTGTAATGGCACACGAGATATCACCAGATATATATTGGATTTTACCCTGACCATGAGGGTGCGGCCCCATGAGACTGTGGTTTTCTCGGCCCCTGGTGGTCCGACGTCGTTCCCGCTGCACAGATTCATCCGCCAGGGCCTCCTACAGACAATGCACTTTGATTTATTGCGCTATCTGTAATAGCACGCGAGATATCACCAGATATATATTGGATTTTACCCTGACCCTGAGTGTCCGGCCCCATGAGACGGTGGTTGTCTCGGCCCCTGGTGGTCCGAGGTCGTTCCCGCTGCACAGATTCATGCGCCAGGGCAACCTGCAGATAATTCACTTTGGTTTATTGCGCTATCTCTAATAGCACCCGAGATATCAGCAGATATATATTGGATTTTTCACTGACCCTGAGTGACCGGCCCCATGAGACTGTGGTTTTCTCGGCCCCTGGTGGTCCGAGGTCGTTGCCGCTTCACAGATTCATGCGCCAGGGCCTCCTGCAGATAATTCACTTTGTTTTATTGCGCTATCTCTAATAGCACCCGAGTTATCACCAGATATATATTGGATTTTCCCCTGACCCTGAGTGTCCGGCCCCATGAGACTGTGGTTTTCTCGGCCCCTGGTGGTACGAGGTCGTTCCCGCTGCACAGATTCAGGCGCCAGGGCCTCCTACAGACAATGCACTTTGATTTATTGCGCTATCTGTAATAGCACCCGAGATATCAGCAGATATATATTGGATTTTTCACTGACCCTGAGTGTCCGGCCCCATGAGACGGTCGTTTTCTCGGCCCCTGGTGGTCCGAGGTCATTGCCGCCGCACAGATTCATGCGCCAGGGCCTCCTGCAGATAACTCACTTTGGTTTATTGCGCTATCTGTAATAGCACCCGAGATATCACCAGATATATATTGGATTTTACCCTGACCCTGAGTGTCCGGCCCCATGAGACGGTGGTTGTCTCGGCCCCAGGAGGTCCGAGGACGTTCCCGCTTGCACAGATTCATGCGCCAGGGCATCCTGCAGATAACTCACTTTGGTTTATTGCGCTATCTCTAATAGCACCCGAGATATCACCAGATATATACTGGATTTTCCCCTGACCCTGAGTGTCCGGCCCCATGAGACTGTGGTTTTCTCGGCCCCTGGTGGTCTGAGGTCGTTCCCGCTGGACAGATTCATGCGCCAGGGCCTCCTACAGACAATGCACTTTGATTTATTGCGCTATCTGTAATGGCACACGAGATATCACCAGATATATATTGGATTTTACCCTGACCATGAGGGTGCGGCCCCATGAGACTGTGGTTTTCTCGGCCCCTGGTGGTCCGACGTCGTTCCCGCTGCACAGATTCATCCGCCAGGGCCTCCTACAGACAATGCACTTTGATTTATTGCGCTATCTGTAATAGCACGCGAGATATCACCAGATATATATTGGATTTTACCCTGACCCTGAGTGTCCGGCCCCATGAGACGGTGGTTGTCTCGGCCCCTGGTGGTCCGAGGTCGTTCCCGCTGCACAGATTCATGCGCCAGGGCAACCTGCAGATAATTCACTTTGGTTTATTGCGCTATCTCTAATAGCACCCGAGATATCACCAGATATATATTGGATTTTCCCCTGACCCTGAGTGTCCGGCCCCATGAGACTGTGGTTTTCTCGGCCCCTGGTGGTCCGAGGTCGTTGCCGCTTCACAGATTCATGCGCCAGGGCCTCTTACAGGCAATGCACTTTGATTTAGTGCGCTATCTGTAATAGCACCCGAGATATCAGCAGATATATATTGGATTTTTCACTGACCCTGAGTGTCCGGCCCCATGAGACGGTCGTTTTCTCGGCCCCTGGTGGTCCGAGGTCGTTCCCGCTGCACAGATTCATGCGCCAGGGCCTCCTACAGACAATGCACTTTGATTTATTGCGCTATCTGTAAGAGCACCCGAGATATCACCAGATATATATTGGATTTTACCCTGACCCTGAGTGTCCGGCCCCATGAGACGGTGGTTGTCTCGGCCCCAGGAGGTCCGAGGACGTTCCCGCTTGCACAGATTCATGCGCCAGGGCATCCTGCAGATAACTCACTTTGGTTTATTGCGCTATCTCTAATAGCACCCGAGATATCACCAGATATATACTGGATTTTCCCCTGACCCTGAGTGTCCGGCCCCATGAGACTGTGGTTTTCTCGGCCCCTGGTGGTCCGAGGTCGTTCCCGCTGCACAGATTCATCCGCCAGGGCCTCCTACAGACAATGCACTTTGATTTATTGCGCTATCTGTAATAGCACCCGAGATATCACCAGATATATATTGGATTTTTCACTGACCCTGAGTGTCCGGCCCCATGAGACGGTGGTTGTCTCGGCCCCTGGGTGTCCGAGGACGTTCCCGCTGCACAGATTCATGCGCCAGGGCCTCCTGCAGATAATTCACTTTGGTTTATTTCGCTATCTCTAATAGCACCCGAGATATCAAGAGATATATACTGGATTTTCCCCTGACCCTGAGTGTCCGGCTCCATGAGACTGTGGTTTTCTCGGCCCCTGGTGGTCCGCGGTCGTTCCCGCTGCACAGATTCATGCGCCAGAGCCTCCTACAGACAATGCACTTTGATTTATTGCGCTATCTGTAATAGCACCCGAGATATCACCAGATATATATTGGATTTTACCCTGACCCTGAGTGTCCGGCCCCATGAGACGGTGGTTGTCTCGGCCCCTGGTGGTCCGAGGTCGTTCCCCCTGCACAGATTCATGCGCCAGGGCATCCTGCAGATAATTCACTTTGGTTTATTGCGCTATCTCTAATAGCACCCGAGATATCACCAGATATATATTGGATTTTCCCCTGACCCTGAGTGTCCGGCCCCATGAGACTGTGGTTTTCTCGGCCCCTGGTGGTCTGAGGTCGTTCCCGCTGCACAGATTCATGCGCCAGGGCCTCCTACAGACAATGCACTTTGATTTATTGCGCTATCTGTAATGGCACACGAGATATCACCAGATATATATTGGATTTTACCCTGACCATGAGGGTGCGGCCCCATGAGACTGTGGTTTTCTCGGCCCCTGGTGGTCCGACGTCGTTCCCGCTGCACAGATTCATCCGCCAGGGCCTCCTACAGACAATGCACTTTGATTTATTGCGCTATCTGTAATAGCACCCGAGATATCACCAGATATATATTGGATTTTTCACTGACCCTGAGTGTCCGGCCCCATGAGACGGTGGTTGTCTCGGCCCCTGGTGGTCCGAGGACGTTCCCGCTGCACAGATTCATGCGCCAGGGCATCCTGCAGATAATTCACTTTGGTTTATTGCGCTATCTCTAATAGCACCCGAGATATCAAGAGATATATACTGGATTTTCCCCTGACCCTGAGTGTCCGGCTCCATGAGACTGTGGTTTTCTCGGCCCCTGGTGGTCCGAGGTCGTTCCCGCTGCACAGATTCATGCGCCAGGGCCTCCTACAGACAATGCACTTTGATTTATTGCGCTATCTGTAATAGCACCCGAGATATCACCAGATATATATTGGATTTTTCACTGACCCTGAGCGTCCGGCCCCATGAGACGGTCGTTTTCTCGGGCCCTGGTGGTCCGAGGTCGTTCCCGCTGCACAGATTTATGCGCCAGGGCCTCCTACAGACAATGCACTTTGATTTATTGCGCTATCTGTAATAGCACCCGAGATATCACCGGATATATATTGGATTTTTCCCAGACCCTGAGTGTCCGGCCCCATGAGACGGTGGTTGTCTCGGCCCCTGGGGGTCCGAGGTCGTTGCCGCTGCACAGGTTCATGCGCCAGGGCCTCCTACAGACAATGCCCTTTGATTTCTTGCGCTATCTCTAATAGCACCCGAGATATCACCAGATATATATTGGATTTTCCCCTGACCCTGAGTGTCCGGCCCCATGTGACTGTGGTTGTCTCGGCCCCTGGAGGTCCGAGGACGTTCCCGCTGCACAGATTCATGCGCCATAGCCTCCTGCAGATAATTCACTTTGGTTTATTGCGCTATCTCTAATAGCACCCGAGATATCACCAGATATATACTGGATTTTCCCCTGACCCTGAGTGTCCGGCCCCATGAGACTGTGGTTTTCTCGGCCCCTGGTGGTCCGAGGTCGTTCCCGTTGCACAGATTCATGCGCCAGGGCCTCCTGCAGATAATTCACTTTGGTTTATTGCGCTATCTCTAATAGCACCCGAGATATCACCAGATATATAGTGGATTTTCGCCAGACCCTGAGTGTCCGTCCACATGAGACGGTGGTTTTCTCGGCCCCTGGTGGTCCGAGGTCGTTCCCGCTGAACAGATTCATGCGCCAGGGCCTCCTACAGACAGTGCACTTTGATTTATTGTACTATCTGTAATAGCACCCGAGATATCACCAGATATATATTGGATTTTTCACTGACCCTGAGTGTGCGGCCCCATGAGACGGAGTTTTTCTCGGGCCCTGGTGGTCCGAGGTCGTTCCCGCTGCACAGATTCCTGCGCCAGGGCCTCCTGCAGATAATTCACTTTGATTTATTGCGCTATCTGTAATAGCACCCGAGATATCACCAGATATATATTGGATTTTCCCCTGACCCTGAGTGTCCGGCTCCATGAGACTGTGCTTTTCTCGGCCCCTGGTGGTCCGAGGTCGTTCCCGCTGCACAGATTCATGCGCCAGGGCCTCCTGCAGATAATTCACTTTGATTTATTGCGCTATCTGTAATAGCACCCGACATATCACCAGATATATATTGGATTTTCCCCTGACCCTGAGTGTCCGGCTCCATGAGACTGTGGTTTTTTCGGCCCCTGGTGGTCCGAGGTCGTTCCCGCTGCACAGATTCATGCGTCAGGGCCCCCTGCAGATAATTCACTTTGGTTTATTGGGCTATCTCTAATAGCACCCGAGATATCACCAGATACATACTGGATTTTCCCCTGACCCTGAGTGTCCGGCCCCATGAGACTGTGGTTTTCTCGGCCCCTGGTGGTCCGAGGTCGTTGCCGCTGCACAGATTCATGCGCCAGGGCCTCCTACAGACAATGCACTTCGGTTTATTACGCTATCTCTAATAGCACCCGAGATATCACCAGATACATATTGGATTTTCCCCAGACCCTGAGTGCCCGGCCCCATGAGACGGTGGTTTTCTCGGCCCCTGGTGGTCCGAGGTCGTTCCCGCTGCACAGATGCATGCGCCAGGGCCTCCTGCAGATAATTCACTTTGATTTATCGCGCTATCTCTAATAGCACCCGAGATATCACCAGATATATATTGGATTTTTCCTCGACCCTGAGTGTCCGGCCCCATGAGACGGTGGTTTTCTCGGCCTCTTGTGGTCAGAGGTCGTTCCCGCTGCACAGATTCCTGCGCCAGGGCCTCCTGCAGATAATTCACTTTGATTTATTGCGCTATCTGTAATAGCACCCGAGATATCACCAGATATATATTGGATTTTCCCCTGACCCTGAGTGTCCGGCTCCATGAGACTGTGGTTTTCTCGGCCCCTGGTGGTCCGAGGTCGTTCCCGCTGCACAGATTCATGCGCCAGGGCCTCCTGCAGATAATTCACTTTGGTTTATTGCGCTATCTCTAATAGCACCCGAGATATCACCAGATATATAGTGGATTTTCGCCAGACCCTGAGTGTCCGTCCCCATGAGACGGTGGTTTTCTCGGCCCCTGGTGGTCCGAGGTCGTTCCCGCTGCACAGATTCATGCGCCAGGGCCTCCTACAGACAGTGCACTTTGATTTATTGTACTATCTGTAATAGCACCCGAGATATCACCAGATATATATTGGATTTTTCCCTAACCCTGAGTGTCCAGCCCCATGAGACTGTGGCTTTCTCGGCCCCTGGTTGTCCGAGGTCGTTCCCGCCGCACAGATGCATGCGCCAGGGCCTACTGCAGATAATTCACTTTGATTTATTGCGCTATCTGTAATAGCACCCGAGATATCACCAGATATATATTGGATTTTTCACTGACCCTGAGTGTGCGGCCCCATGAGACGGAGTTTTTCTCGGACCCTGGTGGTCCGAGGTCGTTCCCGCTGCACAGATTCCTGCGCCAGGGCCTCCTGCAGATAATTCACTTTGATTTATTGCGCTATCTGTAATAGCACCCGAGATATCACCAGATATATATTGGATTTTCCCCTGACCCTGAGTGTCCGGCTCCATGAGACTGTGGTTTTCTCGGCCCCTGGTGGTCCGAGGTCGTTCCCGCTGCACAGATTCATGCGCCAGGGCCTCCTGCAGATAATTCACTTTGATTTATTGCGCTATCTGTAATAGCACCCGAGATATCACCAGATATATACTGGATTTTCCCCAGACCCTGAGTGCCCGGCCCCATGAGACGGTGGTTTTCTCGGCCCCTGGTGGTCCGAGGTCGTTCCCGCTGCACAGATGCATGCGCCAGGGCCTCCTGCAGATAATTCACTTTGATTTATCGCGCTATCTCTAATAGCACCCGAGATATCACCAGATATATATTGGATTTTTCCTCGACCCTGAGTGTCCGGCCCCATGTATCGGTGGTTTTCTCGGCCCCTGGTGATCCGAGGTCGTTCCCGCTGAACAGATTCATTCGCAAGGGCCTCCTGCATACAATGCTCATTGATTTATTGCGCTATCTGTAATAGCACCCGAGATATCGCCAGATATATATTTGATTTTTCCCCGACCCTGAGCGTCCGGCCCCATGAGACGGTGGTTTTCTCGGCCCCTGGTGGTCCGAGGTCGTTCCCGCTGCACAGATTCATGCGCCAGGGCCTCCTACAGACAATGCACTTTGATTTATTGCGCTATCTGTAATAGCACCCGAGATATCACCAGACATATACTGGATTTCCCCCTGTCCCTGAGTGTCCGGCCCCATGAGACAGTCGTTTTCTCGGCCCATGGTGGTCCGAGGTCGTTCCCGCTGCACAGATTCATGTGCCAGGGCCTCCTACAGACAATGCACTTTGATTTATTGCGCTATCTGTAATAGCACCCGAGATATCACCAGATATATATTGGATTTTACCCTGACCATGAGTGTCCGGCCCCATGAGACTGTGGTTTTTTCGGCCCCTGATGGTCCGAGGTCGGTCCCGCTGCACAGATTCATGCGCCAGGGCCTCCTACAGACAATGCACTTTGATTTATTGCGCTATCTGTAATAGCACCCGAGATATCACCAGATATATATTGGATTTTCCCCTGACCCTGAGTGTCCGGCCCCATGTGACTGTGGTTGTCTCGGCCCCTGGAGGTCCGAGGACGTTCCCGCTGCACAGATTCATGCGCCATAGCCTCCTGCAGATAATTCACTTTGGTTTATTGCGCTATCTCTAATAGCACCCGAGATATCACCAGATATATACTGGATTTTCCCCTGACCCTGAGTGTCCGGCCCCATGAGACTGTGGTTTTCTCGGCCCCTGGTGGTCCGAGGTCGTTCCCGTTGCACAGGTTCATGCGCCAGGGCCTCCTGCAGATAATTCACTTTGGTTTATTGCGCTATCTCTAATAGCACCCGAGATATCACCAGATATATAGTGGATTTTCGCCAGACCCTGAGTGTCCGTCCCCATGAGACGGTGGTTTTCTCGGCCCCTGGTGGTCCGAGGTCGTTCCCGCTGCACAGATTCATGCGCCAGGGCCTCCTACAGACAGTGCACTTTGATTTATTGTACTATCTGTAATAGCACCCGAGATATCACCAGATATATATTGGATTTTTCCCTAACCCTGAGTGTCCAGCCCCATGAGACTGTGGCTTTCTCGGCCCCTGGTTGTCCGAGGTCGTTCCCGCCGCACAGATGCATGCGCCAGGGCCTACTGCAGATAATTCACTTTGATTTATTGCGCTATCTGTAATAGCACCCGAGATATCACCAGATATATATTGGATTTTTCACTGACCCTGAGTGTGCGGCCCCATGAGACGGAGTTTTTCTCGGACCCTGGTGGTCCGAGGTCGTTCCCGCTGCACAGATTCCTGCGCCAGGGCCTCCTGCAGATAATTCACTTTGATTTATTGCGCTATCTGTAATAGCACCCGAGATATCACCAGATATATATTGGATTTTCCCCTGACCCTGAGTGTCCGGCTCCATGAGACTGTGGTTTTCTCGGCCCCTGGTGGTCCGAGGTCGTTCCCGCTGCACAGATTCATGCGCCAGGGCCTCCTGCAGATAATTCACTTTGATTTATTGCGCTATCTGTAATAGCACCCGAGATATCACCAGATATATATTGGATTTTCCCCTGACCCTGAGTGTCCGGCTCCATGAGACTGTGGTTTTTTCGGCCCCTGGTGGTCCGAGGTCGTTCCCGCTGCACAGATTCATGCGCCAGGGCCCCCTGCAGATAATTCACTTTGGTTTATTGGGCTATCTCTAATAGCACCCGAGATATCACCAGATACATACTGGATTTTCCCCTGACCCTGAGTGTCCGGCCCCATGAGACTGTGGTTTTCTCGGCCCCTGGTGGTCCGAGGTCGTTGCCGCTTCACAGATTCATGCGCCAGGGCCTCCTACAGACAGTGCACTTTGATTTATTGCGCTATCTGCAATAGCACCCGAGATATCACCAGATATATATTGGATTTTCCCCTGACCCTGAGTGTCCGGCGCCATGAGACGGTGGTTTTCTCGGCCCCTGGTGGTCCGAGGTCGTTCCCTCTGCACAGATTCATGCGCCAGGGCCTCCTGCAGATAATTCACTTTGGTTTATTGCGCTATCTGTAATAGCACCCGAGATATCACCAGATATATATTGGATTTTCCCCTGACCCTGAGTGTCCGGCCCCATTAGACTGTGGTTTTCTCGGCCCCTGGTGGTCCGAGGTCGTTCCCGCTGCGCAGATTCATGCGCCAGGGCCTCCTGCAGATAATTCACTTTGGTTTATTGCGCTGTATCTAATAGCACCCGAGATATCACCAGATATATATTGGATTTTCCCCTGACCCTGAGTGTCCGGCCCCATGAGACTGTGGATTTCTCGGCCCCTGGTGGTCCGAGGTTGTTCCCGCTGCAGGGATTCATGCGCCAGGGCCTCCTACAGACAATGCACTTTGATTTATTGCTCTATCTGTAATAGCACCCGAGATATCACCAGATATATATTGGATTTTCCCCTGACCCTGAGTGTCCGGCCCCATGAGACTGTGGTTTTCTCGGCCCCTGGTGGTCCGAGTTCGTTCCCGCTGCCCAGATTCATGCGCCAGGGCCTCGTCCAGACAATGCACTTTGATATATTGTGCTATCTGTAATAGCACCCGACATATCACCAGATGTATATTGCATTTTTCCCTGACCCTGAGTGTCCGGCCCCATGAGACGGTGGTTTTCTCGGCCCCTGGTGGTCCGAGGTCGTTCCCGCTGCACAGATTCTTGCGCCAGGGCCTCCTGCAGATAATTCACTTTGGTTTATTGCGCTATCTGTAATAGCACCCGAGATATCACCAGATATATATTGGATTTTCCCCTGACCCTGAGTGTCCGGCCCCATGAGACTGTGGTTTTCTCGGCGCCTGGTGGTCCGAGGTCGTTCCCGCTGCCCAGATTCATGCGCCAGGGCCTCGTCCAGACAATGCACTTTGATATATTGTGCTATCTGTAATAGCACCCGACATATCACCAGATGTATATTGCATTTTTCCCTGACCCTGAGTGTCCGGCCCCATGAGACGGTGGTTTTCTCGGCCCCTGGTGGTCCGAGGTCGTTCCCGCTGCACAGATTCTTGCGCCAGGGCCTCCTGCAGATAATTCACTTTGGTTTATTACGCTATCGCTAATAGCACCCAAGATATCACCAGATATATATTGGATTTTTCCCTGACCCTGAGAGTCCGGCCCAATGAGACTGTGGTTTTCTCGGCCCCTGGTGGTCCGAGGTCGTTCCCGCTGTACAGATTCATGCGCCAGGGCCTCCTACAGACAATGCACTGTGATTTATTGCGCTATCTGTAATAGCACCCGAGATATCAAGAGATATATACTGGATTTTCCCCTGACCCTGAGTGTCCGGCCCAATGAGACTGTGGTTCTCTCGGCCCCTGGTGGTCCGAGGTCGTTCCCGCTGCACAGATTCATGCGCCAGGGCCTCCTACAGACAATGCACTTTGATTTATTGCGCTATCTGTAATAGCACCCGAGATATCACCAGATATATATTGGATTTTACCCTGACCGTGAGAGTCCGGCCCCATGAGACTGTGGTTTTTTCGGACCCTGGTGGTCCGAGGTCGTTCCCGCTGCACAGATTCATGCGCCAGCGCCTCCTGCAGATAATTCACTTTGGTTTATTGCGCTATCTCTAATAGCACCCGAGATATCACCAGATATATACTGGATTTTCCCCTGACCCTGAGTGTCCGGCCCCATGAGACTGTGGTTTTCTCGGCCCCTGGAGGTCCGAGGTCGTTCCCGCTGCACAGATTCTTGCGCCAGGGCCTCCTACAGACAATGCCCTTTGATTTATTGCGCTATCTGACATAGCAGCCGAGATATCACCAGATATATATTGGATTTTTCACTGACCCTGAGTGTCCGGCCCCATGAGACTGTGGTTTTCTCGGCCCCTGGTGGTCCGAGGTCGTTCCCGTTGCACAGATTCATGCGCCAGGGCCTGCTGCAGAGAATTCACTTTGGTTTATTGCGCTACCTCTAATAGCACCCGAGATATCACCAGATATATATTGGATTTTTCACTGACCCTGAGCGTCTGGCCCCATGAGACGGTCGTTTTCTCGGCCCCTGGTGGTCCGAGGTCGTTCCCGCTGCACAGGTTCATGCGCCAGGGCCTCCTACAGACAATGCACTTTGATTTATTGCGCTATCTCTAATAGCACCCGAGATATCACCAGATATATATTGGATTTTCCCTGACCCTGAGTGTCCGGCCCAATGAGACTGTGGTTTTCTCGGCCCCTGGTGGTCCGAGGTCGTTCCCGCTGTACAGATTCATGCGCCAGGGCCTCCTACAGACAATGCACTTTGATTTATTGCGCTATCTGTAATAGCACCCGAGATATCAAGAGATATATACTGGATTTTCCCCTGACCCTGAGTGTCCGGCCCAATGAGACTGTGGTTCTCTCGGCCCCTGGTGGTGCGAGGTCGTTACCGCTGCACAGACTCATGCGCCAGGGCCTCCTACAGACAATGCACTTTGATTTATTGCGCTATCTGTAATAGCAGCCGAGATATCACCAGATATATATTGGATTTTACCCTGACCCTGAGTGACCGGCCCCATGAGACTGTGGTTTTTTCGGCCCCTGGTGGTCCGAGGTCGTTCCCGCTGCACAGGTTCATGCGCCAGGGCCTCCTGCAGATAATTCACTTTGGTTTATTGCGCTATCTCTAATAGCACCCGAGATATCACCAGATATATATTGGATTTTCCCCTGACCCTGAGTGTCCGGCCCCATGAGACTGTGGTTTTCTCTGCCCCTGGGCGTCCGAGGTCGTTCCCGCTGCACAGATTCGTGCGCCAGGGCCTCCTACAGACAATGCACTTTGATTTATCGCGCTATCTGTAATAGCACCCGAGATATCACCAGATATATATTGGATTTTACCCTGACCCTGAGGGTCCGGCCCCATGAGACGGTCGTTGTCTCGGACCCTGGAGGTCCGAGGACGTCCCCGCTGCACAGATTCATGCGCCAGGGCCTCCTGCAGGTTATGCACTTTCATTTATTGCGCTATCTGTAATAGCACCCGAGATATCACCAGATATATATTGGATTTTCCCCTGACCCTGAGTGTCCGGCCCCTTGAGACTGTCGTTTTCTCGGCCCCTGGTGGTCCGAGGTCGTTTCCGTTGCACAGATTCATGCGCCAGGGCCTCCTGCAGATAATTCAACCTGGTTTTTTGCGCTATCTCTAATAGCACCCGAGATATCACCAGATATATATTGGATTTTCCCCTGACCCTGAGTGTCCGGCCCCATGAGACTGTAGTTTTCTCGGCCCCTGGTGGTCCTAGGTCGTTCCCGCTGCACAGATTCATGCGCCAGGGCCTCCTACAGACAATGCACTTTGATTTATTGCGTTATCTGTAATAGCACCCGAGATATCACCACATATATATTGGATTTTTCCCTGACCCAGAGTGTCCGGCCCCCTCGAGACGGTGGTTTTCTCGGCCCCTGGTGGTCCGGGGTCGTTCCCGCTGCACAGCTTCAGGCGCCAGGGCCTCCTGCAGATAACTCACTTTGGTTTATTGCGCTATCTCTAATAGCACCCGAGATATCACCAGATATATATTGGATTTTTCCCTGAGCCTGAGTGTCCGGCCCCATGAGACGGTGGTCTTCTCGGCCCCTGGTGGTCCGAGGTCGTTCCCGCTGCACAGATTCATGCGCCAGGGCCTCCTGCAGATAATTCACCCTGGTTTTTTGCGCTATCTCTAATAGCACCCGAGATATCACCAGATATATATTGGATTTTCCCCTGACCCTGAGTGTCCGGCCCCATGAGACTGTAGTTTTCTCGGCCCCTGGTGGTCCTAGGTCGTTCCCGCTGCACAGATTCATGCGCCAGGGCCTCCTACAGACAATGCACTTTGATTTATTGCGTTATCTGTAATAGCACCCGAGATATCACCACATATATATTGGATTTTTCCCTGACCCAGAGTGTCCGGCCCCCTCGAGACGGTGGTTTTCTCGGCCCCTGGTGGTCCGGGGTCGTTCCCGCTGCACAGCTTCAGGCGCCAGGGCCTCCTGCAGATAACTCACTTTGGTTTATTGCGCTATCTCTAATAGCACCCGAGATATCACCAGATATATATTGGATTTTCCCCTGACCCTGAGTGTCCGGCCCCATGAGACTGTGGTTTTCTCTGCCCCTGGTCGTCCGAGGTCGTTCCCGCTGCACAGATTCATGCGCCAGGGCCTCCTACAGACAATGCACTTTGATTTATCGCGCTATCTGTAATAGCACCCGAGATATCACCAGATATATATTGGATTTTACCCTGACCCTGAGGGTCCGGCCCCATGAGACGGTCGTTGTCTCGGCCCCTGGAGGTCCGCGGTCGTTCCCGTTGCACAGATTCATACGCCAGGGCCTCCTACAGACAATGCACTTTGATTTATTGCGCTATCTCTAATAGCACCCGAGATATCACCAGATATATATTGGATTTTCCCTGACCCTGAGTGTCCGGCCCAATGAGACTGTGGTTTTCTCGGCCCCTGGTGGTCCGAGGTCGTTCCCGCTGTACAGATTCATGCGCCAGGGCCTCCTACAGACAATGCACTTTGATTTATTGCGCTATCTGTAATAGCACCCGGGATATCAAGAGGTATATACTGGATTTTCCCCTGACCCTGAGTGTCCGGCCCAATGAGACTGTGGTTCTCTCGGCCCCTGGTGGTCCGAGGTCGTTCCCGCTGCACAGATTCATGCGCCAGGGCCTCCTACAGTCAATGCACTTTGATTTATTGCCCTATCTGTAATAGCACCCGAGATATCACCAGATATATATTGGATTTTTCACTGACCCTGAGTGTCCGGCCCCATGAGACGGTCGTTTTCTCGGCCCCTGGTGGTCCGAGGTCGTTCCCGCTGCACACATTCATGCGCCAGGGCCTCCTGCAGATAATTCACTTTGGTTTATTGCGCTATCTCTGATAGCACCCGAGATATCACCAGATATATATTGGATTTTCCCCTGACCCTGAGTGTCCGGCCCCATGAGACTGTGGTTTTCTCGGCCCCTGGTGGTCCGAGGTCGTTCCCGCTGCACAGATTCATGCGCCAGGGCCTCCTGCAGATAATTCACTTTGGCTTATTGCGCTATCTCTAATAGCACCCGAGATATCACCAGATATATATTGGATTTTCCCTGACCCTGAGTGTCCGGCCCAATGAGACTGTGGTTTTCTCGGCCCCTGGTGGTCCGAGGTCGTTCCCGCTGTACAGATTCATGCGCCAGGGCCTCTTACAGACAATGCACTTTGATTTATTGCGCTATCTGTAATAGCACCCGAGATATCAAGAGATATATACTGGATTTTCCCCTGACCCTGAGTGTCCGGCCCAATGAGACTGTGGTTCTCTCGGCCCCTGGTGGTGCGAGGTCGTTACCGCTGCACAGACTCATGCGCCAGGGTCTCCTACAGACAATGCACTTTGATTTATTGCGCTATCTGTAATAGCAGCCGAGATATCACCAGATATATATTGGATTTTACCCTGACCCTGAGTGACCGGCCCCATGAGACTGTGGTTTTTTCGGCCCCTGGTGGTCCGAGGTCGTTCCCGCTGCACAGGTTCATGCGCCAGGGCCTCCTGCAGATAATTCACTTTGGTTTATTGCGCTATCTCTAATAGCACCCGAGATATCACCAGATATATATTGGATTTTCCCCTGACCCTGAGTGTCCGGCCCCATGAGACTGTGGTTTTCTCTGCCCCTGGTCGTCCGAGGTCGTTACCGCTGCACAGACTCATGCGCCAGGGCCTCCTACAGACAATGCACTTTGATTTATCGCGCTATCTGTAATAGCACCCGAGATATCACCAGATATATATTGGATTTTACCCTGACCCTGAGGGTCCGGCCCCATGAGACGGTCGTTGTCTCGGCCCCTGGAGGTCCGAGGTCGTTCCCGCTGCACAGATTCATGCGCCAGGGCCTCCTACAGACAATGCACTTTGATTTATTGCGCTATCTGTAATAGCACCCGAGATATAACCAGATCTATATTGGATTTTCCCCTGACCCTGAGTGTCCGGCCCCATGAGACTGTGGTTTTCTCGGCCCCTGGTGGTCCGCGGTCGTTCCCGTTGCACAGATTCATGCGCCAGGGCCTCCTACAGACAATGCACTTTGATTTATTGCGCTATCTGTAATAGCACCCGGGATATCAAGAGATATATACTGGATTTTCCCCTGACCCTGAGTGTCCGGCCCAATGAGACTGTGGTTCTCTCGGCCCCTGGTGGTCCGAGGTCGTTCCCGCTGCACAGATTCATGCGCCAGGGCCTCCTACAGACAATGCACTTTGATTTATTGCGCTATCTGTAATAGCACCCGAGATATCACCAGATATATATTGGATTTTTCACTGACCCTGAGTGTCCGGCCCCATGAGACGGTCGTTTTCTCGGCCCCTGGTGGTCCGAGGTCGTTCCCGCTGCACACATTCATGCGCCAGGGCCTCCTGCAGATAATTCACTTTGGTTTATTGCGCTATCTCTGATAGCACCCGAGATATCACCAGATATATATTGGATTTTCCCCTGACCCTGAGTGTCCGGCCCCATGAGACTGTGGTTTTCTCGGCCCCTGGTGGTCCGAGGTCGTTCCCGCTGCACAGATTCATGCGCCAGGGCCTCCTGCAGATAATTCACTTTGGCTTATTGCGCTATCTCTAATAGCACCCGAGATATCACCAGATATATATTGGATTTTACACTGACCCTGAGTGTCCGGCCCCATGAGACTGTGCTTTTCTCGGCCCCTGGTGGTCCGAGGTCGTTCCCGCTGCACAGATTCATGCGCCAGGACCTCCTACAGACAATGCACTTTGATTTATTGCGCTATCTGTAATAGCACCCGACATATCACCAGATATATATTGGATTTTACCCTGACCCTGAGTGTCCGGCCCCATGAGACGGCCGTTGTCTCGGCCCCTGGAGGTCCGACGACGTTCCCGCTGCACAGTTTCATGCGCCAGGGCCTCCTACAGGTAATGCACTTTGATTTATTGCGCTATCTGTAATAGCACCCGAGATATCACCAGATCTATATTGGATTTTCCCCTGACCCTGACTGTCCGGCCCCATGAGACTGTGGTTTTCTCGGCCCCTGGTGGTCCGAGGACGTTCCCGTTGCACAGATTCATGCGCCAGGGCCTCCTGCAGATAATTCACTTTGGTTTATTGCGCTATCTGTGATAGCACCCGAGATATCAGCAGATCTATATTGGATTTTCCCCTGACTCTGAGTGCCCGGCCCCATGAGACAGTGGTTTTCTCGGCCCCTGGTGGTCCGAGGTCGTTCACGTTGCACAGATTCATGCGCCAGGGCCTCCTGCAGATAATTCACCTTGGTTTATTGCGCTATCTCTAATAGCACCCGAGATATCACCAGATATATATTGGATTTTTCACTGACCCTGAGCGTCCGGACCCATGAGACGGTCGTTTTCTCGGCCCCTGGTGGTCCGAGGTCGTTCCCGCTGCACAGGTTCATGCGCCAGGGTCTCCTACAGACAATGCACTTTGATTTATTGCGCTATCTGTAATAGCACCCGAGATATCACCAGATATATATTGGATTTTACCCTGAGCCTGAGTGTCCGGCCCCATGAGACTGTGGTTTTTTCGGCCCCTGGTGGTCCGAGGTCGTTCCCGCTGAACAGATTCATGCGCCAGGGCCTCCTGCAGATAATTCACTTTGGTTTATTGCGCTATCTCTAATAGCACCCGAGATATCAGCAGATATATATTGGATTTTTCACTGACCCTGAGTGACCGGCCCCATGAGACGGTAGTTTTCTCGGCCCCTGGTGGTCCGAGGTCGTTCCCGCTGCACAGAATCATGCGCCAGGGCCTCCTGCAGATAATTCACTTTGGTTTATTGCGCTATCTCTAATAGCACCCGAGTTATCACCAGATATATATTGGATTTTCCCCTGACCCTGAGTGTCCGGCCCCATGAGACTGTGGTTTTCTCGGCCCCTGGTGGTCCGAGGTCGTTCCCGCTGCACAGATTCATGCGCCAGGGCCTCCTACAGACAATGCACTTTGGTTTATTGCGCTATCTCTAATAGCACCCGAGATATCACCAGATATATATTGGATTTTACCCTGACCCTGAGTGTCCGGCCCCATGAGACTGTACTTTTCTCGGCCCCTGGTGGTCCGAGGTCGTTCCCGCTGCACAGATTCATGCGCCAGGACCTCCTACAGACAATGCACTTTGATTTATTGCGCTATCTGTAATAGCACCCGACATATCACCAGATATAGATTGGATTTTACCCTGACCCTGAGTGTCCGACCCCATGAGACGGTCGTTGTCTCGGCCCCTGGCGGTCCGAGGACGTCCCCGCTGCACAGATTCATGCGCCAGGGCCTCCTACAGGTAATGCACTTTGATTTATTGCGCTATCTGTAATAGCACCCGAGATATCACCAGAACTATATTGGATTTTCCACTGACCCTGAGTGTCCGGCCCCATGAGACTGTGGTTTTCTCGGCCCCTGGTGGTCCGAGGTCGTTCCCGTTGCACAGATTCATGCACCAGGGCCTCCTGCAGATAATTCACTTTGGTTTATTGCGCTATCTGTAATAGCACCCGAGATATCACCAGATATATATTGGATTTTCCCCTGACCCTGAGTGTCCGACCCCATGAGACTGTGGTTTTCTCGGCCCCTGGTGGTCCGAGGTCGTTCCCGTTGCACAGATTCATGCGCCAGGGCCTCCTGCAGATAATTCACTTTGGTTTATTGCGCTATCTCTAATAGCACCCGAGATATCACCAGATATATATTGGATTTTTCACTGACCCTGAGCGTCCGGCCCCATGAGACGGTCGTTTTCTCGGCCCCTGGTGGTCCGAGGTCGTTCCCGCTGCACAGGTTCATGCGCCAGGGTCTCCTACAGACAATACACTTTGATTTATTGCGCTATCTGTAATAGCACCCGAGATATCACCAGATCTATATTGGATTTTCCCCTGACCCTGAGTATCCGGCCCCATGAGACGGTAGTTTTCTCGGCCCCTGGTGATCCGAGGTCGTTCCCGCTGCACAGATTCATGCGCCAGGGCCTCCTGCAGATAATTCACTTTGGTTTATTGCGCTATCTCTAATAGCACCCGAGATATCACCAGATATATATTGGATTTTCACCTGACCCTGAGTGTCCGGCCCCATGAGACTGTGGTTTTCTCGGCCCCTGGTGGTCCGAGGTCGTTCCCGCTGCACAGATTCATGCGCCAGGGCCTCCTACAAACAATGCACTTTGATTTATTGCGCTATCTGTAATAGCACCCGAGATATCACCAGATCTATATTGGATTTTCCCCTGACCCTGAGTATCCGGCCCCATGAGACGGTAGTTTTCTCTGCCCCTGGTGATCCGAGGTCGTTCCCGCTGCACAGATTCATGCGCCAGGGCCTCCTACAGACAATGCACTTTGATTTATTGCTCTATCTGTAATAGCACCCGAGATATCACCAGATATATATTGGATTTTCCCCTGACCCTGAGTGTCCGGCCCCATGAGACTGTGGTTTTCTCGGCCCGTGGTGGTCCGAGGTCGTTCCCGCTGCACAGATTCATGCGCCAGGGCCTCCTACAGACAATGCACTTTGATTTATTGCGCTATCTGTTATAGCACCCGAGATATCACCAGATATATATTGGATTTTTCACTGACCCTGAGTGTCCTGCCCCATGAGACGGTGGTTTTCTCGGCCCCTGGTGTTCCGAGGTCGTTCCCGCTGCACAGATTCATGCGCCAGGGCCTCCTACAGACAATGCACTTTGATTTATTGCGCTATCTCTAATAGCACCCGAGATATCACCAGATATATATTGGATTTTCCCCTGACCCTGAGTGTCCGGCCCCATGAGACTGTGGTTTTCTCGGCCCCTGGTGGTCCTAGGTCGTTCCCGCTGCACTGATGCATGCGCCAGGGCCTCCTGCAGATAATTCCCTTTGGCTTATTGCGCTATCTCTAATAGCGCCCGAGATATCACCAGATATATATTGGATTTTTCCCTGACCCTGAGTGTCCGGCCCCATGAGACTGCGGTTTTCTCGGCCCCTGGTGGTCCGAGGTTGTTCCCGCTGCACAGATTCATGCGCCAGGGCCTCCTACAGACAATGCACATTGATTTATTGCTCTATCTGTAATAGCACCCGAGATATCACCAGATATATATTGGATTTTCCCCTGACCCTGAGTGCCCGGCCCCATGAGACTGTGGTTTTCTCGGCCCCTGGTGGTCCGAGGTCGTTCCTGCTGGCCAGATTCATTCGCCTGGGCCTCCTACAGACAATGCACTTTGATTTATTGCGCTATCTCTAATAGCACCCGAGATATCACCAGATATTTGCTGGATTTTTACATGATCTTGGGTGACGGAATCCGAATATCTGTAATTTTCTCGGCCACTGGTGGTCCGAGGTCGTTCCTGCGGCACAAATTCATTCGCAAGGGCCTCCTACAGACAATGCACTTTGGTTTCTTGCGCTATCTGTAATTGCACCCGAGATATCACCAGATATATATTGGATTTTCCCCTGACCCTGAGTGTCCGGATCCATGAGACGGTGGTTTTCTCGGCCCCTGGTGGTCCGAGGTCGTTCCCGCTGCACATATTCATGCGCCAGGGCCTCCTACAGACAATGCACTTTGATTTATTGCGCTATCTCTAATAGCACCCGAGATATCACCAGATATATATTGGATTTTCCCCTGACCCTGAGTGTCCGGCCCCATGAGACTGTGGTTTTCTCGGCCCCTGGTGGTCCGAGGTCGTTCCCGCTGCACAGATTCATTCGCCTGGGCCTCCTACAGACAATGCACTTTGATTTATTGCGCTATCTGTAATAGCACCCGAGATATCACCAGATATATATTGGATTTTTCCCTGACCCTGAGTGTCCGGCGCCATGAGACGGTGGTTTTCTTGGCCCATGGTGGTCCGAGGTCGTTCCCGCTGCACAGATGCTCGCGCCAGGGCCTCCTGCAGATAATTCACTTTGGTTTATTGCGCTATCTCTAATAGCACGCGAGATATCACCAGAGATATATTGGATTTTCCCCTGACCCTGAGTGTCCGGCCCCGTGAGTCGGTGGTTTTCTCGGCCCCTGGTGGTCCTAGGTCGTTCCCGCTGACCAGATTCATTCGCCAGGGCCTCCTACAGACAATGCACTTTGGTTTATTGCGCTATCGCTAATAGCACCCGAGATATCACCAGATATTTGCTGGATTTTTACATGACCTTGGGTTAGGGATTCCGAATATCTGTAATTTTCTCGGCCACTGGTGGTCCGAGGTCGATCCTGCGGCACAGAATCATTCGCAAGGGCCTCCTACAGACAATGCACTTTGGTTTATTGCGCTATCTGTAATAGCACCCGAGATATCACCAGATATATATTGGATTTTTCCCTGACCCTGAGTGTCCGGCGCCATGAGACGGTGGTTTTCTTGGCCCCTGGTGGTCCGAGGTCGTTCCCGCTGCACAGATGCATGCGCCAGGGCCTCCTTCAGATAATTCACTTTGGTTTATTGCGCTATCTCTAATAGCACCCGAGATATCACCAGATATATATTGGATTTTCCCCTGACCCTGAGTGTCCGGACCCATGAGACGGTGGTTTTCTCGGCCCCTGGTGGTCCGAGGTCGTTCCCGCTGCCCAGATTCATGCGCCAGGGCCTCCTACAGACAGTGCACTTTGGTTTATTGCGATATCTGTAATAGCACCCGAGATATCACCAGATATATATTGGATTTTTCCCTGACCCTGAGTGTCCGGCCCCATGAGACGGTCGTTTTCTCGGCCCCTGGTGGTCCGAGGTCGTTCCCGCTGCACAGATTCATGCGCCAGGGCCTCCTGCAGATAATTCACTTTGGTTTATTGCGCTATCTCTAATAGCACCCGAGATATCAGCAGATATATATTGCATTTTTCACTGACCCTGAGTGACCGGCCCCATGAGACGGTAGTTTTCTCGGCCCCTGGTGGTCCGAGGTCGTTCCCGCTGCACAGATTCATGCGCCAGGGCCTACTGCAGATAATTCACTTTGATTTATTGCGCTATCTGTAATAGCACCCGAGATATCGCCACATATATATTGGATTTTTCACTGACCCTGAGTGTCCGGCCCCATGAGACGGTGGTTTTCTCGGACCCTGGTGTTCCGAGGTCGTTCCCGCTGCACAGATTCATGCGCCAGGGTCTCCTACAGATAATGCACTTTGATTTATTGCGCTATCTGTAATAGCACCCGAGATATCACCACATATATATTGGATTTTTCACTGACCCTGAGTGTCCGGCCCCATGAGGCGGTGGTTTTCTCGGTCCCTGGTGTTCCGAGGTCGTTCCCGCTGCACAGATTCATGCGCCAGGGCCTCCTACAGACAATGCACTTTGATTTATTGCGCTATCTCTAATAGCACCCGAAATATCACCAGATATATATTGGATTTTCCCCTGACCCTGAGTGTCCGGCCCCATGAGACGGTGGCTTTCTCGGCCCCTGGTGGTCCGAGGTCGTTCCCGCTGCACAGATTCATGCTCCAGGGCCTCCTACCGACAATGCACTTTGATTTATTGGGCTATCTGTAATAGCACCCGAGATATCACCAGATAAATATTGGATTTTACCCTGAACCTGAGTGTGCGGCCCCATGAGACTGTGGTTTTCTCGGGGTGGTCCGAGGTCGTTCCAGCTGGCCAGATTTATTCGCCTGGGCCTCCTACAGACAATGCACTTTGATTTATTGCGCTATCTGTAATAGCACCCGAGATATCACCAGATAAATATTGGATTTTACCCTGAACCTGAGTGTGCGGCCCCATGAGACTGTGGTTTTCTCGGCCCCTGGTGGTCCGAGGTCGTTCCAGCTGGCCAGATTTATTCGCCTGGGCCTCCTACAGACAATGCACTTTGATTTATTGCGCTATCTGTAATAGCACCCGAGATATCACCAGATATATATTGGATTTTTCCCTGACCCTGAGTGTCCGGCCCCATGAGACGGTGGTTTACTCGGCCCCTGGTGGTCGGAGGTCGTTCCTGCTGGCCAGATTCATTCGCCTGGGCCTCCTACAGACAATGCACTTTGATTTATTGCGCTATCTCTAATAGCACCCGAGATATCACCAGATATTTGCTGGATTTTTACATGATCTTGGGTGACGGATTCCGAATATCTGTAATTTTCTCGGCCACTGGTGGTCCGAGGTCGTTCCTGCGGCACAGATTCATTCGCAAGGGCCTCCTACAGACAATGCACTCTGGTTTCTTGCGCTATCTGTAATAGCACCCGAGATATCACCAGATATATATTGGATTTTCCCCTGACCCTGAGTGTCCGGCCCCATGAGACTGTGGATTTCTCGGCCCCTGGTGGTCCGAGGTCGTTCCCGCTGGCCAGATTCATGCGCCTGTGCCTCCTACAGACAAGGCACTTTGATTTATTGCGCTATCTCAAATAGCACCCGAGATATCACCAGATATATATTGGATTTTTCCCTGACGCTGAGTGTCCGGCGCCATGAGACGGTGATTTTCTCGTCCCCTGGTGGTCCGACGTCGTTCCCGCTGCCCAGATTCATGCGCCAGGGCCTCCTACAGACAATGCGCTTTGGTTTATTGCGCTATCTGTAATAGCACCCGAGATATCACCAGATATATATTGGATTTTTCCCTGACCCTGAGTGTCCGGCCCCATGAGACGGTGGTTTACTCGGCCCCTGGTGGTCGGAGGTCGTTCCTGCTGGCCAGATTCATTCGCCTGGGCCTCCTACAGACAATGCAATTTGATTTATTGCGCTATCTCTAATAGCACCCGAGATATCACCAGATATTTGCTGGATTTTTACATGATCTTGGGTGACGGATTCCGAATATCTGTAATTTTCTCGGCCACTGGTGGTCCGAGGTCGTTCCTGCGGCACAGAATCATTCGCAAGGGCCTCCTACAGACAATGCACTTTGGTTTATTGCGCTATCTGTAACAGCACCCGAGATATCACCAGATATATATTGGATTTTCCCCTGACCCTGAGTGTCCGGCCCCATGAGACTGTGGTTTTCTCGGCCCCTGGTGGTCCGAGGTCGTTCCCGCTGGCCAGATTCATGCGCCTGGGCCTCCTACAGACAATGCACTTTGATTTATTGCGCTATCTCAAATAGCACCCGAGATATCACCAGATATATATTGGATTTTTCCCTGACCCTGAGTGTCCGGGGCCATGAGACGGTGATTTTCTCGTCCCCTGGTGGTCCGACGTCGTTCCCGCTGCCCAGATTCATGCGCCAGGGCCTCCTACAGACAATGCGCTTTGGTTTATTGCGCTATCTGTAATAGCACCCGAGATATCACCAGATATATGCTGGATTTTTACATGACCTTGGGTGACGGATTCCGAATATCTGTAATTTTCTCGGCCACTGGTGGTCCGAGGTCGTTCCTGCTGGCCAGATTCATTCGCCTGGGCCTCCTACAGACAATGCACTTTGATTTATTGCGCTATCTCTAATAGCACCCGAGATATCACCAGATATTTGCTGGATTTTTACATGATCTTGGGTGACGGATTCCGAATATCTGTAATTTTCTCGGCCACTGGTGGTCCGAGGTCGTTCCTGCGGCACAGATTCATTCGCAAGGGCCTCCTACAGACAATGCACTCTGGTTTCTTGCGCTATCTGTAATTGCACCCGAGATATCACCAGATATATATTGGATTTTTCCCTGACCCTGAGTGTCCGGCTCCATGAGACTGTGGTTTTCTCGGCCCCTGGTGGTCCGAGGTCGTTCCCGCTGGCCAGATTCATGCGCCTGGGCCTCCTACAGACAATGCACTTTGATTTAGTGCGCTATCTGTAATAGCACCCGAGATATCACCAGATATATATTGGATTTTTCCCTGACCCTGAGTGTCCGGCGCCATGAGACGGTGGTTTTCTTGGCCCATGGTGGTCCGAGGTCGTTCCCGCTGCACAGATGCTCGCGCCAGGGCCTCCTGCAGATAATTCACTTTGGTTTATTGCGCTATCTCTAATAGCACGCGAGATATCACCAGAGATATATTGGATTTTCCCCTGACCCTGAGTGTCCGGCCCCGTGAGTCGGTGGTTTTCTCGGCCCCTGGTGGTCCTAGGTCGTTCCCGCTGACCAGATTCATTCGCCAGGGCCTCCTACAGACAATGCACTTTGGTTTATTGCGCTATCGCTAATAGCACCCGAGATATCACCAGATATTTGCTGGATTTTTACATGACCTTGGGTTAGGGATTCCGAATATCTGTAATTTTCTCGGCCACTGGTGGTCCGAGGTCGATCCTGCGGCACAGAATCATTCGCAAGGGCCTCCTACAGACAATGCACTTTGGTTTATTGCGCTATCTGTAATAGCACCCGAGATATCACCAGATATATATTGGATTTTTCCCTGACCCTGAGTGTCCGGCGCCATGAGACGGTGGTTTTCTTGGCCCCTGGTGGTCCGAGGTCGTTCCCGCTGCACAGATGCATGCGCCAGGGCCTCCTTCAGATAATTCACTTTGGTTTATTGCGCTATCTCTAATAGCACCCGAGATATCACCAGATATATATTGGATTTTCCCCTGACCCTGAGTGTCCGGACCCATGAGACGGTGGTTTTCTCGGCCCCTGGTGGTCCGAGGTCGTTCCCGCTGCCCAGATTCATGCGCCAGGGCCTCCTACAGACAGTGCACTTTGGTTTATTGCGATATCTGTAATAGCACCCGAGATATCACCAGATATATATTGGATTTTTCCCTGACCCTGAGTGTCCGGCCCCATGAGACGGTCGTTTTCTCGGCCCCTGGTGGTCCGAGGTCGTTCCCGCTGCACAGATTCATGCGCCAGGGCCTCCTGCAGATAATTCACTTTGGTTTATTGCGCTATCTCTAATAGCACCCGAGATATCAGCAGATATATATTGCATTTTTCAATGACCCTGAGTGACCGGCCCCATGAGACGGTAGTTTTCTCGGCCCCTGGTGGTCCGAGGTCGTTCCCGCTGCACAGATTCATGCGCCAGGGCCTACTGCAGATAATTCACTTTGATTTATTGCGCTATCTGTAATAGCACCCGAGATATCGCCACATATATATTGGATTTTTCACTGACCCTGAGTGTCCGGCCCCATGAGACGGTGGTTTTCTCGGTCCCTGGTGTTCCGAGGTCGTTCCCGCTGCACAGATTCATGCGCCAGGGTCTCCTACAGATAATGCACTTTGATTTATTGCGCTATCTGTAATAGCACCCAAGATATCACCACATATATATTGGATTTTTCACTGACCCTGAGTGTCCGGCCCCATGAGGCGGTGGTTTTCTCGGTCCCTGGTGTTCCGAGGTCGTTCCCGCTGCACAGATTCATGCGCCAGGGCCTCCTACAAACAATGCACTTTGATTTATTGCGCTATCTCTAATAGCACCCGAAATATCACCAGATATATATTGGATTTTCCCCTGACCCTGAGTGTCCGGCCCCATGAGACGGTGGCTTTCTCGGCCCCTGGTGGTCCGAGGTCGTTCCCGCTGCACAGATACATGCGCCAGGGCCTCCTACCGACAATGCACTTTGATTTATTGGGCTATCTCTAATAGCACCCGAGATATCACCAGATATATATTGGATTTTTCCCTGACCCTGAGTGTCCGGCCCCATGAGACTGTGGTTTTCTCGGCCCCTGGTGGTCCGAGGTCGTTCCAGCTGGCCAGATTTATTCGCCTGGGCCTCCTACAGACAATGCACTTTGATTTATTGCGCTATCTCTAATAGCACCCGAGATATCACCAGATATATATTGGAGTTTTCCCTGACCCTGAGTGTCCGGCGCCATGAGACGGTGGTTTTCTTGGCCCCTGGTGGTCCGAGGTCGTTCCCGCTGCACAGATGCATGCGCCAGGGCCTCCTTCAGATTATTCACTTTGGTTTATTGCACTATCTATAATAGCACCCGAGATATCACCAGATATATATTGGATTTTCCCCTGACCCTGAGTGTCCGGACCCATGAGACGGTGGTTTTCTCGGCCCCTGGTGGTCCGAGGTCGTTCCCGCTGCCCAGATTCATGAGCCAGGGACTCCTACAGACAGTGCACTTTGGTTTATTGCGATATCTGTAATAGCACCCGAGATATCACCAGATATATATTGGATTTTTCCCTGACCCTGAGTGTCCGGCCCCATGAGACGGTCGTTTTCTAGGCCCCTGGTGGTCTGAGGTCGTTCCCGCTGCACAGATTCATGCGCCAGGGCCTCCTGCAGATAATTCACTTTGGTTTATTGCGCTATCTCTAATAGCACCCGAGATATCAGCAGATATATATTGCATTTTTCCCTGACCCTGAGTGTCCGGCGCCATGAGACGGTGGTTTTCTTGGCCCCTGGTGGTCCGAGGTCGTTCCCGCTGCACAGATGCTCGCGCCAGGGCCTCCTGCAGATAATTCACTTTGGTTTATTGCGCTATCTCTAATAGCACGCGAGATATCACCAGATATATATTGGATTTTCCCCTGACCCTGAGTGTCCGGCCCCGTGAGTCGGTGGTTTTCTCGGCCCCTGGTGGTCCTAGGTCGTTCCCGCTGACCAGATTCATTCGCCAGGGCCTCCTACAGACAATGCACTTTGGTTTATTGCGCTATCTCTAATAGCACCCGAGATATCACCAGATATTTGCTGGATTTTTACATGACCTTGGGTTAGGGATTCCGAATATCTGTAATTTTCTCGGCCACTGGTGGTCCGAGGTCGTTCCTGCGGCACAGAATCATTCGCGAGGGCCTCCTACAGACAATGCACTTTGGTTTATTGCGCTATCTGTAATAGCACCCGATTATATCTCCAGATATATATTGGATTTTCCCCTGACCCTGAGTGTCCGGCCCCATGAGACTGTGGTTTTCTCGGCCACTGGTGTTCCGAGGTCGTTCCCGCTGGCCAGATTCATGCGCCTGGGCCTCCTACAGACAATGCACTTTGAGTTATTGCGCTATCTCAAATAGCACCCGAGATATCACCAGATATATATTGGATTTTTCCCTGACCCTGAGTGTCCGGCGCCATGAGACGGTGGTTTTCTTGGCCCCTGGTGGTCCGAGGTCGTTCCCGCTGCACAGATGCATGCGCCAGGGCCTCCTTCAGATAATTCACTTTGGTTTATTGCGCTATCTCTAATAGCACCCGAGATATCACCAGATATATATTGGATTTTCCCCTGACCCTGAGTGTCCGGACCCATGAGACGGCGGTTTTCTCGGCCCCTGGTGGTCCGAGGTCGTTCCCGCTGCGCAGATTCATGCGCCAGGGCCTCCTACAGACAGTGCACTTTGGTTTATTGCGATATCTGTAATAGCACCCGAGATATCACCAGATATATATTGGATTTTTCCCTGACCCTGAGTGTCCGGCCCCATGAGACGGTCGTTTTCTCGGCCCCTGGTGGTCCGAGGTCGTTCCCGCTGCACAGATTCATGCGCCAGGGCCTCCTGCAGATAATTCACTTTGGTTTATTGCGCTATCTCTAATAGCACCCGAGATATCAGCAGATATATATTGCATTTTTCACTGACCCTGAGTGACCGGCCCCATGAGACGGTAGTTTTCTCGGCCCCTGGTAGTCCGAGGTCGTTCTCGCTGCACAGATTCATACGCCAGGGCCTACTGCAGATAATTCACTTTGATTTATTGCGCTATCTGTAATAGCACCCGAGATATCACCACATATATATTGGATTTTTCACTGACCCTGAGTGTCCGGCCCCATGAGACGGTGGTTTTCTCGGTCCCTGGTGTTCCGAGGTCGTTCCCGCTGCACAGATTCATGCGCCAGGGTCTCCTACAGATAATGCACTTTGATTTATTGCGCTATCTGTAATAGCACCCGAGATATCACCACATATATATTGGATTTTTCACTGACCCTGAGTGTCCGGCCCCATGAGGCGGTGGTTTTCTCGGTCCCTGGTGTTCCGAGGTCGTTCCCGCTGCACAGATTCATGCGCCAGGGCCTCCTACAGACAATGCACTTTGATTTATTGCGCTATCTCTAATAGCACCCGAAATATCACCAGATATATATTGGATTTTCCCCTGACCCTGAGTGTCCGGCCCCATGAGACTGTGGTTTTCTCGGCCCCTGGTGGTCCGAGGTCGTTCCCGCTGCACAGATTCATGCGCCAGGGCCTCCTACAGACAATGCACTTTTATTTATTGCGCTATCTCTAATAGCACCCGAGATATCACCATATACATATTGGATATTCCCCTGACCCTGAGTGTCCGGCCCCATGAGACGGTGGCTTTCTCGGCCCCTGGTGGTCCGAGGTCGTTCCTGCTGATCAGATTAATACGCTAGGCCCTCCTGCAGATAATTCACTTTGGTATATTGCGCTATCTCTAATAGCACCCGAGATGTCACCAGATATATATTGGATTTTTCCCTGACCCTGACAATCCGGCCCCATGAGACTGTGGTTTTCTCGGCCCCTGGTGGTCCGAGGTCGTTCCCGCTGCACAGATTCATGCGCAAGGTCCTCCTACAGACAATGCACTTTGATTTATTGCGCTATCTGTAATAGCACTCGAGATATAACCAGATACATATTGGATTTTTCACTGACCCTGAGTGTCCGGCCCCATGAGACGGTGGTTTTCTCGGCCTCTGGTGGTCCGAGGTCGTTCCCGTTGCACAGATTCATGCGCCAGGGCCTCCTGCAGATAATACACTTTGGTTTATTGCGCTATCTCTAATAGCACCCGAGATATCACCAGATATATATTGGATTTTCCCCTGACCCTGAGTGTCCGGCCCCATGAGACTGTGGTTTTCTCGGCCCCTGGTGGTCCGAGGTCGTTCCCGCTGCACAGATTCATGCGCCAGGGCCTCCTACAGACAATGCACTTTGATTTATTGCGCTATCTGTAATAGCACCCGAGATATCACCAGATATATATTGGATTTTTCCCTGACCCTGAGTGTCCGGCGCCATGAGACGGTGGTTTTCTTGGCCCCTGGTGGTCCGAGGTCGTTCCCGCTGCACAGATGCTCGCGCCAGGGCCTCCTGCAGATAATTCACTTTGGTTTATTGCGCTATCTCTAATAGCACGCGAGATATCACCAGATATATATTGCATTTTCCCCTCACCCTGAGTGTCCGGCCCCGTGAGTCGGCGGTTTTCTCGGCCCCTGGTGGTCCTAGGTCGTTCCCGCTGACCAGATTCATTCGCCAGGGCCTCCTACAGACAATGCACTTTGGTTTATTGCGCTATCTCTAATAGCACCCGAGATATCACCAGATATGTGCTGGATTTTTACATGACCTTGGGTTAGGGATTCCGAATATCTGTAATTTTCTCGGCCACTGGTGGTCCGAGGTCGTTCCTGCGGCACAGAATCATTCGCAAGGGCCTCCTACAGACAATGCACTTTGGTTTATTGCGCTATCTGTAATAGCACCCGAGATATCACCAGATATATATTGGATTTTCCCCTGACCCTGAGTGTCCGGCCCTATGAGACTGTGGTTTTCTCGGCCCCTGGTGGTCCGAGGTCGTTCCCGCTGGCCAGATTCATGCGCCTGGGCCTCCTACAGACAATGCACTTTGATTTATTGCGCTATCTCAAATAGCACCCGAGATATCACCAGATATTTGATGGATTTTTACATGATCTTGGGTGACGGATTCCGAATATCTGTAATTTTCTCGGCCACTGGTGGTCCGAGGTCGTTCCTGCGGCATAGAATCATTCGCAAGGGCCTCCTACAGACAATGCACTTTGGTTTATTGCGCTATCTGTAATAGCACCCGAGATATCACCAGATATATATTGGATTTTCCCCTGACCCTGAGTGTCCGGCCCCATGAGACTGTGGTTTTCTCGGCCCCTGGTGGTCCGAGGTCGTTCCCGCTGGCCAGATTCATGCGCCTGGGCCTCCTACAGACAATGCACTTTGATTTATTGCGCTATCTCAAATAGCACCCGAGATATCACCAGATATATATTGGATTTTTCCCTGACCCTGAGTGTCCGGCGCCATGATACGGTGGTTTTCTTGGCCCCTGGTGGTCCGAGGTCGTTCCCGCTGCACAGGTGCATGCGCCAGGGCCTCCTTCAGATAATTCACTTTGGTTTATTGCGCTATCTGTAATAGCACCCGAGATATCACCAGATATATATTGGATTTTTCCCTGACCCTGAGTGTCCGGCTTCATGAGACGGTGATTTTCTCGTCCCCTGGTGGTCCGACGTCGTTCCCGCTGCCCAGATTCATGCGCCAGGGCCTCCTACAGACAATGCGCTTTGGTTTATTGCGCTATCTGTAATAGCACCCGAGATATCACCAGATATATGCTGGATTTTTACATGACCTTGGGTGACGGATGTCGAATATCTGTAATTTTCTCGGCCTCTGGTGGTCCGAGGTCGTTCCTGCTGGCCAGATTCATTCGCCTGGGCCTCCTACAGACAATGCACTTTGATTTATAGCGCTATCTCTAATAGCACCCGAGATATCACCAGATATTTGCTGGATTTTTACATGATCTTGGCTGACGGATTCCGAATATCTGTAATTTTCTCGGCCACTGGTGGTCCGAGGTCGTTCCTGCGGCACAGATTCATTCGCAAGGGCCTCCTACATACAATGCACTCTGGTTTCTTGCGCTATCTGTAATAGCACCCGAGATATCACCAGATATATATTGGATTTTTCCCTGACCCTGGGTGTCCGGCTCCATGAGACTGTAGTTTTCTCGGCCCCTGGTGGTCCGAGGTCGTTCCCGCTGGCCAGATTCATGCGCCTGGGCCTCCTACAGACAATGCACTTTGATTTAGTGCGCTATCTCTAATAGCACCCGAGATATCACCAGATATATATTGGATTTTTCCCTGACCCTGAGTGTCCGGCGCCATGAGACGGTGGTTTTCTTGGCCCCTGGTGGTCCGAGGTCGTTCCCGCTGCACAGATGCTCGCGCCAGGGCCTCCTGCAGATAATTCACTTTGGTTTATTGCGCTATCTCTAATAGCACGCGAGATATCACCAGATATATATTGGATTTTCCCCTCACCCTGAGTGTCCGGCCCCGTGAGTCGGTGGTTTTCTCGGCCCCTGGTGGTCCTAGGTCGTTCCCGCTGACCAGATTCATTCGCCAGGGCCTCCTACAGACAATGCACTTTGGTTTATTGCGCTATCTCTAATAGCACCCGAGATATCACCAGATATTTGCTGGATTTTTACATGACCTTGGGTTAGGGATTCCGAATATCTGTAATTTTCTCGGCCACTGGTGGTCCGAGGTCGTTCCTGCGGCACAGAATCATTCGCAAGGGCCTCCTACAGACAATGCACTTTGGTTTATTGCGCTATCTGTAATAGCACCCGAGATATCACCAGATATATATTGGATTTTCCCCTGACCCTGAGTGTCCGGCCCCATGAGACTGTGGTTTTCTCGGCCCCTGGTGGTCCGAGGTCGTTCCCGCTGGCCAGATTCATGCGCCTGGGCCTCCTACAGACAATGCACTTTGATTTATTGCGCTATCTCAAATAGCACCCGAGATATCACCAGATATATATTGGATTTTTCCCTGACCCTGAGTGTCCGGCGCCATGAGACGGTGGTTTTCTTGGCCCCTGGTGGTCCGAGGTCTTTCCCGCTGCACAGATGCATGCGCCAGGGCCTCCTGCAGATAATTCACTTTGGTTTATTGCGCTATCTCTAATAGCACGCGAGATATCACCAGATATATATTGGATTTTCCCCTCACCCTGAGTGTCCGGCCCCGTGAGTCGGTGGTTTTCTCGGCCCCTGGTGGTCCTAGGTCGTTCCCGCTGACCAGATTCATTCGCCAGGGCCTCCTACAGACAATGCACTTTGGTTTATTGCGCTATCTCTAATAGCACCCGAGATATCACCAGATATTTGCTGGATTTTTACATGACCTTGGGTTAGGGATTCCGAATATCTGTAATTTTCTCGGCCACTGGTGGTCCGAGGTCGTTCCTGCGGCACAGAATCATTCGCAAGGGCCTCCTACAGACAATGCACTTTGGTTTATTGCGCTATCTGTAATAGCACCCGAGATATCACCAGATATATATTGGATTTTCCCCTGACCCTGAGTGTCCGGCCCCATGAGACTGTGGTTTTCTCGGCCCCTGGTGGTCCGAGGTCGTTCCCGCTGGCCAGATTCATGCGCCTGGGCCTCCTACAGACAATGCACTTTGATTTATTGCGCTATCTCAAATAGCACCCGAGATATCACCAGATATATATTGGATTTTTCCCTGACCCTGAGTGTCCGGCGCCATGAGACGGTGGTTTTCTTGGCCCCTGGTGGTCCGAGGTCTTTCCCGCTGCACAGATGCATGCGCCAGGGCCTCCTTCAGATAATTCACTTTGGTTTATTGCGCTATCTATAATAGCACCCGAGATATCACCAGATATATATTGGATTTTCCCCTGACCCTGAGTGTCCGGACCCATGAGACGGCGGTTTTCTCGGCCCCTGGTGGTCCGAGGTCGTTCCCGCTGCCCAGATTCATGCGCCAGTGCCTCCTACAGACAGTGCACTTTGGTTTATTGCGATATCTGTAATAGCACCCGAGATATCAGCAGATATATATTGGATTTTTCCCTGACCCTGAGTGTCCGGCCCCATGAGACGGTCGTTTTCTCGGCCCCTGGTGGTCCGAGGTCGTTCCCGCTGCACAGATTCATGCACCAGGGCCTCCTGCAGATAATGCACTTTGATTTATTGCGCTATCTGTAATAGCACCCGAGATATCACCACATATATATTGGATTTTTCACTGACCCTGAGTGTCCGGCCCCATGAGGCGGTGGTTTTCTCGGTCCCTGGTGTTCCGAGGTCGTTACCGCTGCACAGATTCATTCGCCTGGGCCTCCTACAGACAATGCACTTTGATTTATTAAGCTATCTGTAATAGCACCCGAGATATCACCAGATATATATTGGATTTTACCCTGACCCTGAGTGTCCGGCCCCATGAGGCGGTGGTTTTCTCGGTCCCTGGTGTTCCGAGGTCGTTACCGTTGCACAGATTCATGCGCCAGGGCCTCCTGCAGATAATTCACTTTGGTTTATTGCGCTATCTCTACTAGCACCCGAGATATCACCCGATATATATTGGATATTTCCCTGACCCTGAGTGTCCGGCCCCAGGTGTCGGTGGTTTTCTCGGCCCCTGTTGGTCCCAGGTCGTTCCCGCTGCACAGATTCATGCGCCAGGGCCTCCTACAGACAATGCACTCTGATTTATTGTTCTATCTGTAATATAACCCGAGATATCACCAGAAATATTTTGGATTTTTCCCTGACCCTGGGTGTCCGGCCCCATGAGACGGTTGTTGTCTCGGCCCCTGGTGGTCCGAGGTCGTTCCCGCTGCACAGATTCATGCGCCAGGGCGACCTGCAGATAATTCACTTTGATTTATTGCGCTATCTCTAATAGCACCCGAGATATCACCAGATATATATTGGATTTTCCCCTGACCATGAGTGTCCGGCCCCATGAGACTGTGGTTTTCTCGGCCCCTGGTGGTCCGAGGTCGTTCCCGCTGCACAGATTCACGCGCCAGGGCCTCCTACAGACAATGCACTTTGATTTATCGCGCTATCTGTAATAGAACCCGAGATATCACCAGATATATATTGGATTTTCCCCTGACCATGAGTGTCCGGCCCCATGAGACTGTGGTTTCCTCGGCCTCTGGTGGTCCGAGGTCGTTCCCGCTGCACAGATTCATGCGCCAGGGCCTGCTGCAGACAATGCACTTTGGTTTATTGCGTTATCTCCAATAGCACCCGAGATATCACCAGATATATATTGGATTTTTCCCTGACCCTGACAGTCCGGCCCCATGTGTCGATGGTTTTCTCGGCCCCTGGTGGTCCGAGGTCCTTCCCGCTGCACAGATTCATGAGCCAGGGCCTCCTACAGACAATGCACTTTGATTTATTGCTCTATCTGTAATAGCACCCGAGATATCACCAGATATATATTGGATTTTCCCCAGACCCTGAGTGTCCGGCCCCATGAGACGGTGGTTTTCTCGGCCCCTGGTGGTCCGAGGTCGTTCCCGCTGCACAGATTCATGCACCTGGGCCTCCTACAGACAATGCCCTTTGATTTATTGTTCTATCTGTAATATAACCCGAGATATCACCAGATATATATTGGATTTTCCCCTGACCCTGAGCGTCCGGCCCCATGAGACTGTGGTTTTCTCGGCCTCTGGTGGTCCGAGGTCGTTCCCGCTACTCAGATTCATGCGCCAGGGCCTCCTACAGACAATGCACTCTGATTTATTGCGCTATCTGTAATAGCACCCGAGATATCACCAGATATATATTGGATTTTTCCCTGACCCTGAGTGTACGGCCCCATGAGACGGTGGTTTTCTCGGCCCCTGGTGGTCCGAGGTCGTTCCCGCTGCACAGATTCACGCGCCAGGGCCTCCTACAGACAATGCACTTTGATTTATCGCGCTATCTGTAATAGAACCCGAGATATCACCAGATATATATTGGATTTTTCCCTGACCCTGAGTGCCCGGCCCCATGCGTCGGTGGTTTTCTCGGCCCCTGGTGGTCAGAGATCGATCTCGCTGCACAGATTCATGCGCTAGGGCCTCCTGCAGACAATGCACTTTGATTTATTGCGCTATCTGTAATAGCACCCGAGATATCACCAGATATATATTGGATTTTTCCCTGACCCTGAGTGTCCGGCCCCATGAGACGGTGGTTTTCTCGGCCCCTGGTGGTCCGAGGTCGTTCCCGCTGCACAGATTCATGCGCCGGGGCCTAATACAGACAATGCACTTTGATTTCTTGGGCTAGCTGTAATAGCACCCGAGATATCACCAGATATATATTGGATTTTTCCCTGAGCCTGAGTGTCCGGCCCCATGAGACGGTGGTTTTCTCGGCCCCTGGTGGTCCGAGGTCGTTCCCGTTGCACAGATTCATGCGCCAGGGCCTCCTGCAGATAATTCACTTTGGTTTATTGCGCTATCTCTAATAGCACCCGAGATATCACCAGATATATATTGGATTTTCTCCTGACCCTGAGCGTCCGGCCCCATGAGACTGTGGTTTTCTCGGCCCCTGGTGGTCCGAGGTCGTTCCCGCTACACAGATTCATGCGCCAGGGCCTCCTACAGACAATGCACTCTGATTTATTGCGCTATCTGTAATAGCACCCGAGATATCACCAGATATATATTGGATTTTTCCCTGACCCTGAGTGCCCGGCCCCATTTGTCGGTGATTTTCTCGGACCCTGGTGATCCGAGGTAGATACCGCTGCACAGATTCATGCGCCAGGGCCTCCCGCAGACTTGGCACTTTGGTTTATTGCGCTATCTGTAATAGCACCCGTGATATCACCAGATATATGCTGGATTTTTACATGACCTCGGGTGACGGATTCCGAATATCTGTAATTTTCTCGGCCCCTGGTGGTCCGAGGTCGTTCCTGCGGCACAGATTCATTCACCAGTGCCTCCTACAGACAATGCACTTTGATTTATTGCGCTATCTCTAATAGCACCCGAGATATCACCAGATATATATTGGAATTTCCCCTGACCCTGAGCGTCCGGCCCCATGAGACTGTGGTTTTCTCGGCCCCTGGTGGTCCGAGGTCGTTCCCATTACACAGATTCATGCGCCAGGGCCTCCTACAGACAATGCACTCTGATTTATTGCGCTATCTGTAATAGCACCCGAGATATCACCAGATATATATTGGATTTTCCCCTGACCCTGAGTGTCCGGCCCCATGAGACGGTGGTTGTCTCGGCCCCTGGAGGTCCGAGGACGTTCCCGCAGCACAGATTCATGCGCCCGGAGCCCCTGCAGATAATCCACTTTGGTTTATTGCGCTATCTGTAATAGCACCCGAGAAATCACCAGAAATATATTGGATTTTACCCTGACCCTGAGTGTCCGGCCCCATCAGACGGTAGTTTTCTCGGCCCCTGGTGGTCCGAGGTCGATCCGGCTGCACAGATTCATGCGCCAGGGCCTCCTACAGACAATGCACTTTGATTTATTGCGCTATTTCTAATAGCACCCGAGATATCACCAGATATATATTGGATTTTTCCCTGACCCTGAGTGTCCGGCCCCATGAGACTGTGGTTTTCTCGGCCCCTGGTGGTCCGAGGTTGTTCCCGCTACACAGATTCATGCGCCAGGGCCTCCTACAGACAATGCACTCTGATTTATTGCGCTATCTGTAATAGCACCCGAGATATCACCAGATAAATATTGGATTTTTCCCTGACCCTGAGTGTCCGGCCCCATGAGACAGTGGTTTTCTCGGGCCCTGGTGGTCCGAGGTCGTTCCCGCTGCACAGATTCATGCACCGGGGCCTAATACAGACAATGCACTTTGATTTCTTGGGCTATCTGTAATAGCACCCGAGATATCACCAGATATATATTGGATTTTTCCCTGAGCCTGTGTGTCCGGCCCCATGAGACGGTGGTTTTCTCGGCCCCTGGTGGTTCGAGGTCGTTCCCGCTGCACAGATTCATGCGCCAGGGCCTCCTGCAGATAATTCACTTTGGTTTATTGCGCTATCTCTACTAGCACCCGAGATATCACCCGATATATATTGGATATTTCCCTGACCCTGAGTGTCCGGCCCCATGTGTCGGTGGTTTTCTCGGCCCCTGGTGGTCCCAGGTCGTTCCCGCTGCACAGATTCATGCGCCAGGGCCTCCTACAGACAATGCACTCTAATTTATTGTTCTATCTGTAATATAACCCGAGATATCACCAGAAATATTTTGGATTTTTCCCTGACCCTGAGTGTCCGGCCCCATGAGACGGTTGTTGTCCCGGCCCCTGGTGGTCCGAGGTCGTTCCCGCTGCACAGATTCATGCGCCAGGGCGTCCTGCAGATAATTCACTTTGATTTATTGCGCTATCTCTAATAGCACCCGAGATATCAACAGATATATATTGGATTTTCGCCTGACCCTGAGTGTCCGGCCCCATGAGACTGTGGTTTTCTCGGCCCCTGGTGGTCCGAGGTCGATCTCGCTGCACAGATTCATGCGCTAGGGCCTCCTGCAGACAATGCACTTTGATTTATTGCGCTATCTGTAATAGCACCCGAGATATCACCAGATATATATTGGATTTTTCCCTGACCCTGAGTGTCCGGCCCCATGAGACGGTGGTTTTCTCGGCCCCTGGTGGTCCGAGGTCGTTCCCGCTGCACTGATTCATGCGCCAGGGCCTCCTGCAGATAATTCACTTTGGTTTATTGCGCTATCTCTAATAGCACCCGAGATATCACCAGGTATATATTGGATTCTTCCCTGACCCTGAGTGTCCGGCCCCATGAGACGGTGGTTTTCTCGGCCCCTGGTGGACCGAGGTCGTTCCCGCTGCACAGATTCATGCGCCGGGGCCTAATACAGACAATGCACTTTGATTTCTTGGGCTAGCTGTAATAGCACCCGAGATATCACCAGATATATGTTGGATTTTTCCCTGAGCCTGAGTGTCCGGCCCCATGAGACGGTGGTTTTCTCGGCCCCTGGTGGTCCGAGGTCGTTCCCGTTGCACAGATGCATGCGCCAGGGCCTCCTGCAGATAATTCACTTTGGTTTATTGCGCTATCTCTAATAGCACCCGAGATATCACCAGATATATATTGGATTTTCCCCTGACCCTGAGCGTCCGGCCCCATGAGACTGTGGTTTTCTCGGCCCCTGGTGGTCCGAGGTCGTTCCCGCTACACAGACTCATGCGCCAGGGCCTCCTACAGACAATGCACTCTGATTTATTGCGCTATCTGTAATAGCACCCGAGATATCACCAGATATATATTGGATTTTCCCCTGACCCTGAGTGTCCGGCCCCATGAGACGGTGGTTGTCTCGGCCCCTGGAGGTCCGAGGACGTTCCCGCAGCACAGATTCATGCGCCCGGAGCCCCTGCAGATAATTCACTTTGGTTTATTGCGCTATCTGTAATAGCACCCGAGAAATCACCAGAAATATATTGGATTTTTCCCTGACCCTGAGTGCCCGGCCCCATGTGTCGGTGGTTTTCTCGGCCCCTGGGGGTCCGAGATCGATCTCGCTGCACAGGTTCATGCGCTAGAGCCTCCTGCAGACAATGCACTTTGATATATCCCGCTATATGTAATAGCACCCGAGATATCATGAGATATATATTGGATTTTTCCCTGACCCTGAGTGTCCGGCCCCATGAGGCGGTTGTTTTCTCGGCCCCTGGTTGTCCGAGTTCGTTCCCGCTGCACAGATTCATGCGCCAGGGCCTCCTGCAGATAATTCACTTTGGTTTATTGCGCTATCTCTACTAGCACCCGAGATAACACCAGATATATATTGGATATTTCCCTGACCCTGAGTGTCCGGCCCCATGTGTCGGTGGTTTTCTCGGCCCCTGGTGGTCCGAGGTCGTTCCCGCTGCACAGATTCATGAGCCAGGGCCTCCTACAGACAATGCACTTTGATTTATTGCTCTATCTGTAATAGCACCCGAGATATCACCAGATATATATTGGATTTTTCCCTGACCCTGAGTGTCCGGCTCCATGAGACGGTGATTTTCTCGGCCCCTGGTGGTCCGAGGTCCTTCCCGCTGCACAGATTCATTCGCCTGGGTCTCCTACAGACAATGCACTTTGATTTAGTGCGCTATCTCTAATAGGACCCGAGATATCACCAGATATATATTGGATTTTTCCCTGACCCTGAGTGTCAGGCGCCATGAGACGGTGGTTTTCTTGGCCCCTGGTGGTCCGAGGTCGTTCCCGCTGCACAGATGCATGCGCCAGGGCCTCCTACAGATAATTCACTTTGGTTTATTGCGCTATCTCTAATAGCACCCGAGATATCACCAGATATATATTGAATTTTCCCCTGACCCTGAGTGTCCGGCCCCGTGAGTCGGTGGTTTTCTCGGCCCCTGGTGGTCCTAGGTCGTTCCCGCTGCCCAGATTCATGCGCCAGGGCCTCCTACAGACAATGCACTTTGGTTTATTGCGCTATCTCTAATAGCACCCGAGATATCACCAGATATATATTGGATTTTTCCCCGACCCTGAGTGTCCGGCCCCATGAGACGGTGGTTTTCTCGGCCCCTGGTGGTCCGAGGTCGTTCCCGCTGCCCAGATTCATTCGCCTGGGCCTCCTACAGACAATGCACTCTGATTTATTGCGCTATCTGTAATAGCACCCGAGATATCACCAGATATATATTGGATTTTCCCCTGACCCTGAGTGTCCGGCCCCATGAGACGGTGGTTGTCTCGGCCCCTGGAGGTCCGAGGACGTTCCCGCAGCACAGATTCATGCGCCCGGAGCCCCTGCAGATAATTCACTTTGGTTTATTGCGCTATCTGTAATAGCACCCGAGAAATCACCAGAAATATATTGGATTTTTCCCTGACCCTGAGTGCCCGGCCCCATGTGTCGGTGGTTTTCTCGGCCCCTGGGGGTCCGAGATCGATCTCGCTGCACAGGTTCATGCGCTAGAGCCTCCTGCAGACAATGCACTTTGATATATCCCGCTATATGTAATAGCACCCGAGATATCATGAGATATATATTGGATTTTTCCCTGACCCTGAGTGTCCGGCCCCATGAGGCGGTTGTTTTCTCGGCCCCTGGTTGTCCGAGTTCGTTCCCGCTGCACAGATTCATGCGCCAGGGCCTCCTGCAGATAATTCACTTTGGTTTATTGCGCTATCTCTACTAGCACCCGAGATAACACCAGATATATATTGGATATTTCCCTGACCCTGAGTGTCCGGCCCCATGTGTCGGTGGTTTTCTCGGCCCCTGGTGGTCCGAGGTCGTTCCCGCTGCACAGATTCATGAGCCAGGGCCTCCTACAGACAATGCACTTTGATTTATTGCTCTATCTGTAATAGCACCCGAGATATCACCAGATATATATTGGATTTTTCCCTGACCCTGAGTGTCCGGCTCCATGAGACGGTGATTTTCTCGGCCCCTGGTGGTCCGAGGTCCTTCCCGCTGCACAGATTCATTCGCCTGGGTCTCCTACAGACAATGCACTTTGATTTAGTGCGCTATCTCTAATAGGACCCGAGATATCACCAGATATATATTGGATTTTTCCCTGACCCTGAGTGTCAGGCGCCATGAGACGGTGGTTTTCTTGGCCCCTGGTGGTCCGAGGTCGTTCCCGCTGCACAGATGCATGCGCCAGGGCCTCCTACAGATAATTCACTTTGGTTTATTGCGCTATCTCTAATAGCACCCGAGATATCACCAGATATATATTGAATTTTCCCCTGACCCTGAGTGTCCGGCCCCGTGAGTCGGTGGTTTTCTCGGCCCCTGGTGGTCCTAGGTCGTTCCCGCTGCCCAGATTCATGCGCCAGGGCCTCCTACAGACAATGCACTTTGGTTTATTGCGCTATCTCTAATAGCACCCGAGATATCACCAGATATATATTGGATTTTTCCCCGACCCTGAGTGTCCGGCCCCATGAGACGGTGGTTTTCTCGGCCCCTGGTGGTCCGAGGTCGTTCCCGCTGCCCAGATTCATTCGCCTGGGCCTCCTACAGACAATGCACTTTGATTTATTGCGCTATCTGTAATAGCACCCGAGATATCACCAGATATATATTGGATTTTTCCCCGACCCTGGGTGTCCGGCCCCATGATACGGTGGTTTTCTCGGATCCTGGTGATCCGAGGTCGTTCCCGCTGCACAGATTCATTCGCAAGGGCCGCCTGCAGACAATGCACTTTGATTTATTGCGCTATCTGTAATAGCACCCGAGATATCACCAGATATATATTTGATTTTTCCCTGACCCTGAGTGTCCGGCCCCATGAGATGGTGGTTTTCTCATCCCCTGGTGGTCCGAGGTCGTTCCCGCTGCACAGATGCATGCACCAGGGCCTCCTGCAGATAACTAACTTTGGTTTATTGCGCCATCTCTAATAGCACCCGAGATATCACCAGATATATATTGGATTTTCCCCTGACCCTGAGCGTCCGGCCCCATGAGACTGTGGTTTTCTCGGCCTCTGGTGGTCCGAGGTCGTTCCCGCTACTCAGATTCATGCGCCAGGGCCTCCTACAGACAATGCACTCTGATTTATTGCGCTATCTGTAATAGCACCCGAGATATCACCAGATATATATTGGATTTTTCCCTGACCCTGAGTGTACGGCCCCATGAGACGGTGGTTTTCTCGGCCCCTGGTGGTCCGAGGTCGTTCCCGCTGCACAGATTCACGCGCCAGGGCCTCCTACAGACAATGCACTTTGATTTATCGCGCTATCTGTAATAGAACCCGAGATATCACCAGATATATATTGGATTTTTCCCTGACCCTGAGTGCCCGGCCCCATGCGTCGGTGGTTTTCTCGGCCCCTGGTGGTCAGAGATCGATCTCGCTGCACAGATTCATGCGCTAGGGCCTCCTGCAGACAATGCACTTTGATTTATTGCGCTATCTGTAATAGCACCCGAGATATCACCAGATATATATTGGATTTTTCCCTGACCCTGAGTGTCCGGCCCCATGAGACGGTGGTTTTCTCGGCCCCTGGTGGTCCGAGGTCGTTCCCGCTGCACAGATTCATGCGCCGGGGCCTAATACAGACAATGCACTTTGATTTCTTGGGCTAGCTGTAATAGCACCCGAGATATCACCAGATATATATTGGATTTTTCCCTGAGCCTGAGTGTCCGGCCCCATGAGACGGTGGTTTTCTCGGCCCCTGGTGGTCCGAGGTCGTTCCCGTTGCACAGATTCATGCGCCAGGGCCTCCTGCAGATAATTCACTTTGGTTTATTGCGCTATCTCTAATAGCACCCGAGATATCACCAGATATATATTGGATTTTCTCCTGACCCTGAGCGTCCGGCCCCATGAGACTGTGGTTTTCTCGGCCCCTGGTGGTCCGAGGTCGTTCCCGCTACACAGATTCATGCGCCAGGGCCTCCTACAGACAATGCACTCTGATTTATTGCGCTATCTGTAATAGCACCCGAGATATCACCAGATATATATTGGATTTTTCCCTGACCCTGAGTGCCCGGCCCCATTTGTCGGTGATTTTCTCGGACCCTGGTGATCCGAGGTAGATACCGCTGCACAGATTCATGCGCCAGGGCCTCCCGCAGACTTGGCACTTTGGTTTATTGCGCTATCTGTAATAGCACCCGTGATATCACCAGATATATGCTGGATTTTTACATGACCTCGGGTGACGGATTCCGAATATCTGTAATTTTCTCGGCCCCTGGTGGTCCGAGGTCGTTCCTGCGGCACAGATTCATTCACCAGTGCCTCCTACAGACAATGCACTTTGATTTATTGCGCTATCTCTAATAGCACCCGAGATATCACCAGATATATATTGGAATTTCCCCTGACCCTGAGCGTCCGGCCCCATGAGACTGTGGTTTTCTCGGCCCCTGGTGGTCCGAGGTCGTTCCCATTACACAGATTCATGCGCCAGGGCCTCCTACAGACAATGCACTCTGATTTATTGCGCTATCTGTAATAGCACCCGAGATATCACCAGATATATATTGGATTTTCCCCTGACCCTGAGTGTCCGGCCCCATGAGACGGTGGTTGTCTCGGCCCCTGGAGGTCCGAGGACGTTCCCGCAGCACAGATTCATGCGCCCGGAGCCCCTGCAGATAATCCACTTTGGTTTATTGCGCTATCTGTAATAGCACCCGAGAAATCACCAGAAATATATTGGATTTTACCCTGACCCTGAGTGTCCGGCCCCATCAGACGGTAGTTTTCTCGGCCCCTGGTGGTCCGAGGTCGATCCGGCTGCACAGATTCATGCGCCAGGGCCTCCTACAGACAATGCACTTTGATTTATTGCGCTATTTCTAATAGCACCCGAGATATCACCAGATATATATTGGATTTTTCCCTGACCCTGAGTGTCCGGCCCCATGAGACTGTGGTTTTCTCGGCCCCTGGTGGTCCGAGGTTGTTCCCGCTACACAGATTCATGCGCCAGGGCCTCCTACAGACAATGCACTCTGATTTATTGCGCTATCTGTAATAGCACCCGAGATATGACCAGATAAATATTGGATTTTTCCCTGACCCTGAGTGTCCGGCCCCATGAGACAGTGGTTTTCTCGGGCCCTGGTGGTCCGAGGTCGTTCCCGCTGCACAGATTCATGCACCGGGGCCTAATACAGACAATGCACTTTGATTTCTTGGGCTATCTGTAATAGCACCCGAGATATCACCAGATATATATTGGATTTTTCCCTGAGCCTGTGTGTCCGGCCCCATGAGACGGTGGTTTTCTCGGCCCCTGGTGGTTCGAGGTCGTTCCCGCTGCACAGATTCATGCGCCAGGGCCTCCTGCAGATAATTCACTTTGGTTTATTGCGCTATCTCTACTAGCACCCGAGATATCACCCGATATATATTGGATATTTCCCTGACCCTGAGTGTCCGGCCCCATGTGTCGGTGGTTTTCTCGGCCCCTGGTGGTCCCAGGTCGTTCCCGCTGCACAGATTCATGCGCCAGGGCCTCCTACAGACAATGCACTCTAATTTATTGTTCTATCTGTAATATAACCCGAGATATCACCAGAAATATTTTGGATTTTTCCCTGACCCTGAGTGTCCGGCCCCATGAGACGGTTGTTGTCCCGGCCCCTGGTGGTCCGAGGTCGTTCCCGCTGCACAGATTCATGCGCCAGGGCGTCCTGCAGATAATTCACTTTGATTTATTGCGCTATCTCTAATAGCACCCGAGATATCAACAGATATATATTGGATTTTCGCCTGACCCTGAGTGTCCGGCCCCATGAGACTGTGGTTTTCTCGGCCCCTGGTGGTCCGAGGTCGATCTCGCTGCACAGATTCATGCGCTAGGGCCTCCTGCAGACAATGCACTTTGATTTATTGCGCTATCTGTAATAGCACCCGAGATATCACCAGATATATATTGGATTTTTCCCTGACCCTGAGTGTCCGGCCCCATGAGACGGTGGTTTTCTCGGCCCCTGGTGGTCCGAGGTCGTTCCCGCTGCACTGATTCATGCGCCAGGGCCTCCTGCAGATAATTCACTTTGGTTTATTGCGCTATCTCTAATAGCACCCGAGATATCACCAGGTATATATTGGATTCTTCCCTGACCCTGAGTGTCCGGCCCCATGAGACGGTGGTTTTCTCGGCCCCTGGTGGACCGAGGTCGTTCCCGCTGCACAGATTCATGCGCCGGGGCCTAATACAGACAATGCACTTTGATTTCTTGGGCTAGCTGTAATAGCACCCGAGATATCACCAGATATATGTTGGATTTTTCCCTGAGCCTGAGTGTCCGGCCCCATGAGACGGTGGTTTTCTCGGCCCCTGGTGGTCCGAGGTCGTTCCCGTTGCACAGATGCATGCGCCAGGGCCTCCTGCAGATAATTCACTTTGGTTTATTGCGCTATCTCTAATAGCACCCGAGATATCACCAGATATATATTGGATTTTCCCCTGACCCTGAGCGTCCGGCCCCATGAGACTGTGGTTTTCTCGGACCCTGGAGGTCCGAGGACGTTCCCGCAGCACAGATTCATGCGCCCGGAGCCCCTGCAGATAATTCACTTTGGTTTATTGCGCTATCTGTAATAGCACCCGAGAAATCACCAGAAATATATTGGATTTTTCCCTGACCCTGAGTGCCCGGCCCCATGTGTCGGTGGTTTTCTCGGCCCCTGGGGGTCCGAGATCGATCTCGCTGCACAGGTTCATGCGCTAGAGCCTCCTGCAGACAATGCACTTTGATATATCCCGCTATATGTAATAGCACCCGAGATATCATGAGATATATATTGGATTTTTCCCTGACCCTGAGTGTCCGGCCCCATGAGGCGGTTGTTTTCTCGGCCCCTGGTTGTCCGAGTTCGTTCCCGCTGCACAGATTCATGCGCCAGGGCCTCCTGCAGATAATTCACTTTGGTTTATTGCGCTATCTCTACTAGCACCCGAGATAACACCAGATATATATTGGATATTTCCCTGACCCTGAGTGTCCGGCCCCATGTGTCGGTGGTTTTCTCGGCCCCTGGTGGTCCGAGGTCGTTCCCGCTGCACAGATTCATGAGCCAGGGCCTCCTACAGACAATGCACTTTGATTTATTGCTCTATCTGTAATAGCACCCGAGATATCACCAGATATATATTGGATTTTTCCCTGACCCTGAGTGTCCGGCTCCATGAGACGGTGATTTTCTCGGCCCCTGGTGGTCCGAGGTCCTTCCCGCTGCACAGATTCATTCGCCTGGGTCTCCTACAGACAATGCACTTTGATTTAGTGCGCTATCTCTAATAGGACCCGAGATATCACCAGATATATATTGGATTTTTCCCTGACCCTGAGTGTCAGGCGCCATGAGACGGTGGTTTTCTTGGCCCCTGGTGGTCCGAGGTCGTTCCCGCTGCACAGATGCATGCGCCAGGGCCTCCTACAGATAATTCACTTTGGTTTATTGCGCTATCTCTAATAGCACCCGAGATATCACCAGATATATATTGAATTTTCCCCTGACCCTGAGTGTCCGGCCCCGTGAGTCGGTGGTTTTCTCGGCCCCTGGTGGTCCTAGGTCGTTCCCGCTGCCCAGATTCATGCGCCAGGGCCTCCTACAGACAATGCACTTTGGTTTATTGCGCTATCTCTAATAGCACCCGAGATATCACCAGATATATATTGGATTTTTCCCCGACCCTGAGTGTCCGGCCCCATGAGACGGTGGTTTTCTCGGCCCCTGGTGGTCCGAGGTCGTTCCCGCTGCCCAGATTCATTCGCCTGGGCCTCCTACAGACAATGCACTTTGATTTATTGCGCTATCTGTAATAGCACCCGAGATATCACCAGATATATATTGGATTTTTCCCCGACCCTGGGTGTCCGGCCCCATGATACGGTGGTTTTCTCGGATCCTGGTGATCCGAGGTCGTTCCCGCTGCACAGATTCATTCGCAAGGGCCGCCTGCAGACAATGCACTTTGATTTATTGCGCTATCTGTAATAGCACCCGAGATATCACCAGATATATATTTGATTTTTCCCTGACCCTGAGTGTCCGGCCCCATGAGATGGTGGTTTTCTCATCCCCTGGTGGTCCGAGGTCGTTCCCGCTGCACAGATGCATGCACCAGGGCCTCCTGCAGATAACTAACTTTGGTTTATTGCGCCATCTCTAATAGCACCCGAGATATCACCAGATATATATTGGATTTTTCCCTGACCCTGAGTGTCCGGCCCCATGAGACGGTGGTCTTCTCGGCCCCCGTTGGCCCGAGGTCGTTCCCGCTGCACAGATTCATTCGCCAGGGCCTCCTGCAGATAATTCACTTTGGTTTATTGCGCTATCTCTAATAGCACCCGTGATTTCACCAGATATATATTTGATTTTTCCCTGACCCTGAGTGTCCGGCCCCATGAGACGGTGGTTTTCTCGGCCCCTGGTGGTCCGAGGTCGTTCCCGGTGCACAGATGCATGCGGCAGGGCCTCCTGCAGATAACTAACTTTGGTTTATTGCGCCATCTCTAATAGCACCCGAGATATCACCAGATATATATTGGATTTTTCCCTGACCCTGAGTGTCCGGCCCCATGAGACGGTGGTCTTCTCGGCCCCCGTTGGCCCGAGGTCGTTCCCGCTGCACAGATTCATTCGCCAGGGCCTCCTGCAGATAATTCACTTTGGTTTATTGCGCTATCTCTAATAGCACCCGAGATATCACCAGATATATATTGGATTTTCCCCTGACCCTGAGTGTCCGGCCCCATGAGACTGTGGTTATCTCGGCCCCTGGTGGTCCGACGTCGTTCCTGCTGGCCAGATTCATGCGCCTGGGCCTCCTACAGACAATGCACTTTGATTTATTGCGCTATCTCAAATAGCACCCGAGATATCACCAGATATATATTGGATTTTTCCCTGACCCTGAGTGTCCGGATCCATGAGACGGTGGTTTTCTCGGCCCCTGGTGGTCCGAGGTCGTTCCCGCTGCACAGATTCATTCGCCTGGGCCTCCTACAGACAATGCACTTTGATTTATTGCGCTATCTGTAATAGCACCCGAGATATCACCAGATATATATTGGATTTTTCCCTGACCCTGAGTGTGCGGCTCCATGAGACGGTGATTTTCTCGTCCCCTGGTGGTCCGAGGTCGTTCCCGCTGCACAGATTCATGCGCCAGGGCCTCCTACAGACAATGCACTTTGATTTATTGTTCCATGTGTAATATAACCCGAGATATCACCAGAAATATATTGGATTTTTCCCTGACCCTGAGTGTCCGGCCGCATGAGACGGTTGTTGTCTCGGCCCCTGGTGGTCCGAGGTCGATACCGCTGCACAGATTCATGCGCCAGGGCCTCCTACAGACAATGCACTTTGATTTATTGCGCTATCTGTAATAGCACCCGAGATATCACCAGATATATATTGGATTTTTCACTGACCCTGAGTGTCCGGCCCCATGAGACGGTTGTTGTCTCGGCCCCTGTTGGTCCGAGGTCGATGCCGCTGCACAGATTCATGCGCCAGGGCCTCCTACAGACAATTCACTTTGATTTATTGCGCTATCTGTAATAGCACCCGAGATATCACCAGATATATGTTGGATTTTCCCCTGACCCTGAGTGTCAGGCGCCATGAGACGGTGGTTTTCTTGACCCCTGGTGGTCCGAGGTCGTTCCCGCTGCACAGATGCATGCGCCAGGGCCTCCTACAGATAATTCACTTTGGTTTATTGCGCTATCTCTAATAGCACCCGAGATATCACCAGATATATATTGGATTTTCCCCTGACCCTGAGTGTCCGGCCCCGTGAGTCGGTGGTTTTCTCGGCCCCTGGTGGTCCTAGGTCGTTCCCGCTGCCCAGATTCATGCGCCAGGGCCTCCTACAGACAATGCACTTTGGTTTATTGCGCTATCTCTAATAGCACCCGAGATATCACCAGATATATATTGGATTTTTCCCCGACCCTGAGTGTCCGGCCCCATGAGACGGTGGTCCTCTCGGCCCCCGGTGGCCCGAGGTCGTTCCCGCTGCACAGATTCATTCGCCAGGGCCTCCTGCAGATAATTCACTTTGGTTTATTGCGCTATCTCTAATAGCACCCGAGATATCACCAGATATATATTGGATTTTCCCCTGACCCTGAGTGTCCGGCCCCATGAGACTGGTTATCTCGGCCCCTGGTGGTCCGACGTCGTTCCTGCTGGCCAGATTCATGCGCCTGGGCCTCCTACAGACAATGCACTTTGATTTATTGCGCTATCTCAAATAGCACCCGAGATATCACCAGATATATATTGGATTTTTCCCTGACCCTGAGTGTCCGGATCCATGAGACGGTGGTTTTCTCGGCCCCTGGTGGTCCGAGGTCGTTCCCGCTGCACAGATTCATTCGCCTGGGCCTCCTACAGACAATGCACTTTGATTTAATGCGCTATCTGTAATAGAACACGAGATATCACCAGATATATATTGGATTTTTCCCTGACCCTGAGTGTCCGGCTCCATGAGACGATGATTTTCTCGTCCCCTGGTGGTCCGACGTCGTTCCCGCTGCCCAGATTCATGCGCCAGGGCCTCCTACAGACAATGCACTTTGGTTTATTGCGCTATCTGTAATAGCATCCGAGATATCACCAGATATTTGCTGGATTTTTACATGACCTTGGGTGACGGATTCCGAATATCTGTAATTTTCTCGGCCACTGGTGGTCCGAGGTCGTTCCGGCGGCACAGATTCATTCGCAAGGGCCTCCTACAGACAATGCACTTTGATTTAATGCGCTATCTGTAATAGAACACGAGATATCACCAGATATATATTGGATTTTTCCCTGACCCTGAGTGCCCGGCCCCATGCGTCGGTGGTTTTCTCGGCCCCTGGTGGTCAGAGATCGATCTCGCTGCACAGATTCATGCGCTAGGGCCTCCTGCAGACAATGCACTTTGATTTATTGCGCTATCTGTAATAGCACCCGAGATATCACCAGATATATACTGGATTTTTCCCTGGCCCTGAGTGTCCGGCCCCATGAGACGGTGGTTTTCTCGGCCCCTGGTGGTTCGAGGTCGTTCCCGCTGCACAGATTCATGCGCCAGGGCCTCCTGCAGATAATTCACTTTGGTTTATTGCGCCATCTCTACTAGTACCCGAGATATCACCCGATATATATTGGATATTTCCCTGACCCTGAGTGTCCGGCCCCATGTGTCGGTGGTTTTCTCGGCCCCTGGTGGTCCCAGGTCGTTCCCGCTGCACAGATTCATGCGCCAGGGCCTCCTACAGACAATGCACTTTGATTTATTGTTCTATGTGTAATATAACCCGAGATATCACCAGAAATATATTGGATTTTTCCCTGACCCTGAGTGTCCGGCCCCATGAGACGGTTGTTGTCTCGGCCCCTGGTGGTCCGAGGTCGATCCCGCTGCACAGATTCATGCGCCAGGGCCTCCTACAGACAATGCACTTTGATTTATTGCGCTATCTGTAATAGCACCCGAGATATCACCAGATATATATTGGATTTTTCACTGACCCTGAGTGTCCGGCACCATGAGACGGTTGTTGTCTCGGCCCCTGTTGGTCCGAGGTCGATCCCGCTGCACAGATTCATGCGCCAGGGCCTCCTACAGACAATTCACTTTGATTTATTGCGCTATCTGTAATAGCACCCGAGATATCACCAGATATATGTTGGATTTTCCCCTGACCCTGAGTGTCAGGCGCCATGAGACGGTGGTTTTCTTGGCCCCTGGTGGTCCGAGGTCGTTCCCGCTGCACAGATGCATGCGCCAGGGCCTCCTACAGATAATTCACTTTGGTTTATTGCGCTATCTCTAATAGCACCCGAGATATCACCAGATATATATTGGATTTTCCCCTGACCCTGAGTGTCCGGCCCCGTGAGTCGGTGGTTTTCTCGGCCCCTGGTGGTCCTAGGTCGTTCCCGCTGCCCAGATTCATGCGCCAGGGCCTCCTACAGACAATGCACTTTGGTTTATTGCGCTATCTCTAATAGCACCCGAGATATCACCAGATATATATTGGATTTTTCCCTGACCCTGAGTGTCCGGCGCCATGAGACGGTGGTTTTCTTAGCCCCTGGTGGTCCGAGGTCGTACCCGCTGCACAGATGCATGCGCCAGGGCCTCCTACAGACAATGCACTTTGGTTTATTGCGCTATCTGTAATAGCACCCGAGATATCACCAGATATATATTGGATTTTCCCCTGACCCTGAGTGTCCGGACCCATGAGACGGTGGTTTTCTCGGCCCCTGGTGGTCTGAGGTCGTTGCCGCTGCACAGATTCATTCGCCTGGGCCTCCTACAGACAATGCACTTTGGTTTATTGCGCTATCTGTAATAGCACCCGAGATATCACCAGATATATATTGGATTTTTCCCCGACCCTGAGTGTCCGGCCCCATGAGACGGTGGTTTTCTCGTCCCCTGGTGGTCCGAGGTCGTTCCCGCTGCCCAGATTCATTCGCCTGGGCCTCCTACAGACAATGCACTTTGATTTATTGCGCTATCTGTAATAGCACCCGAGATATCACCAGATATATATTGGATTTTTCCCCGACCCTGGGTGTCCGGCCCCATGAGACGGTGGTTTTCTCGGCCCCTGGTGGTCCGAGGTCGTTCCCGGTGCACAGATGCATGCGGCAGGGCCTCCTGCAGATAACTAACTTTGGTTTATTGCGCCATCTCTAATAGCACCCGAGATATCACCAGATATATATTGGATTTTTACCTGACCCTGAGTGCCCGGCCCCATGTGTCGGTGATTTTCTCGGACCCTGGTGATCCGAGGTATATACCGCTGCACAGATTCATGCGCCAGGGCCTCCTGCAGAAAATGCACTTTGATTTATTGCGCTATCTCTAATAACACCCGAGATATCACCAGATACATGCTGGATTTATACATGACCTTGGGTGACGGATTCCGAATATCTGTAATTTTCTCGGCCCCTGGTGGTCCGAGGTCGTTCCTCCTGCACAGATTCATTCGCCAGTGCCTCCTACAGACAATGCACTTTGACTTATTGCGCTATCTCTAATAGCACCCGAGATATCACCAGATATATATTGGATCTTTCACTGATCCTGAGTGTCCGGCCCCATGAGACGGTGGTTTTCGCGGCCCCTGGTGGTCCGAGGTTTTTCCGGCTGCACAGATTCATGCGCCAGGGCCTCCTACAGACAATGCACTTTGATTTATTGCGCTATCTGTAATAGCACCCGAGATAACACCAGATATATATTGGATTTTCGCCTGACCCTGAGTGTCCGGCCCCATGAGACTGTGGTTTTCTCGGCCCCTGGTGGTCCGAGGGGCTCCCTCTGCCCAGATTGAAGCGCCAGGGCCTCCTACAGACAGTGCACTTTGATTTATTGCGCTATCTGTAATAGCACCCGAGAAAGCTCCATATATATGCTGGATTTTTACATGACTTTGGGTGGCGGATACCGAAAATCTGTAATTTTCTCGGCCTCTGGTGGTCCGAGGTCGTTCCCTCTGCACAGATTCATGCGCCAGGGACTCCTACGGACAATGCACTTTGATTTATTGCGCTATCTGTAATAGCACCCGAGATATCACCGGATATATATTGGATTTTTCCCTGACCCTGAGTGTCCGGCCCCATGAGACGGTGGTTTACTCGGCCCCTGGTGGTCGGAGGTCGTTCCCGCTGCACAGATGCATGCGCCAGGGCCTCCTGCAGATAATTCACTTTGGTTTATTGCGCTATCTCTAATAGCACCCGAGATATCACCAGATATATATTGGATTTTTCCCTGACCCTGAGTGTCCGGCCCCATGAGACGGTGGTTTTCTCGGCCCCTGGTGGTCCGAGGTAGTTCCCGCTGCCCAAATTCATTCGCCAGTGCCTCCTACAGAGAATGCACTTTCATTTATTGCGCTATCTCTAATAACACCCGAGATAACACCAGATATATATTGGATTTTTCCCTGACCCTGGCAGTCCGGCTCCAGGAGAAGGTGATTTTCTCGGCCCCTGGTGGTCCGAGGTCGTACCCGCTGCACAGAATCATGAGCCAGGGCTTCCCGCAGACAATGCACTTTGATTTTTCGCGCTATCTCTAATAGCACCCGAGATATCACCAGATATATGCTGGATTTTTACATGACCTTGGGTAACGGATTCCGAATATCTGTAATTTTCTCGGCCACTGGTGGTCCGAGGTCGTTCCTGCTGCACAGATTCATTCGCCAGTGCCTCCTACAGACAATGCACTTTGATTTATTGCTCTATCTCTAATAGCACCCGAGATATCACCGGATATATATTGGATTTTTCCCCGACCATGAGTGTCCAGCCCCATGAGACGGTGGTTTAATCGGACCCTGGTGATCCGAGGTCGTTCCTGCTGCACAGATTGATGCGCCAGGGCCTCCGGCACATAATTCACTTTGGTTTATTGCGCTATCCCTAATAGCACCCGATATGTCGCCAGATATACATTGGATTTTCCCTGACCCTGAGTGTCCGGCCCAATGAGACTGTGGTTTTCTCGGCCCCTGGTGGTCCGAGGTCGTTCCCGCTGTACAGATTCATGCGCCAGGGCCTCCTACAGACAATGTACTTTGATTTATTGGGCTATCTGTAATAGCACCCGAGATATCACCAGATATATATTGGATTTTTCACTGACCCTGAGTGTGCGGCCCCATGAGACGGTGGTTTTCTCGGACCCTGGTGGTCCGAGGTCGTTCCCGCTGCACAGATTCATGCGCCAGGGCCTCCTACAGACAACGTACTTTGATTTATTGCGCTATCTGTAATAGCACCCGAGATATCACCAGAAATATATTGGATTTTTCCCTGACCCTGAGTGTCCGGCCCCATGAGACGGTTGTTGTCTCGGCCCCTGGTGGTCCGAGGTCGTTCCCGCTGCACAGATTCATGCGCCAGGGCCTCCTGCAGATATTTCACTTTGGTTTATTGCGCTATCTCTTATAGCACCCGAGATATCACCAGATATATATTGGATTTTACCCTGACCCTGAGTGTCCGGCCCCATGAGACTGTGGTTTTCTCGGCCCCTGGTGGTCCGAGGGGCTCCCTCTGCCCAGATTGAAGCGCCAGGGCCTCCTACAGACAGTGCACTTTGATTTATTGCGCTATCTGTAATAGCACCCGAGAAAGCTCCATATATATGCTGGATTTTTACATGACTTTGGGTGGCGGATACCGAAAATCTGTAATTTTCTCGGCCTCTGGTGGTCCGAGGTCGTTCCCTCTGCACAGATTCATGCGCCAGGGACTCCTACGGACAATGCACTTTGATTTATTGCGCTATCTGTAATAGCACCCGAGATATCACCGGATATATATTGGATTTTTCCCTGACCCTGAGTGTCCGGCCCCATGAGACGGTGGTTTTCTCGGCCCCTGGGGGTCCGAGATCGATCTCGCTGCACAGATTCATGCGCCAGGGCCTCCTGCAGATAATTCACTTTGATTTATTGTTCTATCTGTAATATAACCCGAGATATCACCAGATATATATTGGATTTTTACCTGACCCTGAGTGCCCGGCCCCATGTGTCGGTGATTTTCTCGGACCCTGGTGATCCGAGGTATATACCGCTGCACAGATTCATGCGCCAGGGCCTCCTGCAGAAAATGCACTTTGATTTATTGCGCTATCTCTAATAACACCCGAGATATCACCAGATACATGCTGGATTTATACATGACATTGGGTGACGGATTCCGAATATCTGTAATTTTCTCGGCCCCTGGTGGTCCGAGGTCGTTCCTGCTGCACAGATTCATTCGCCAGTGCCTCCTACAGACAATGCACTTTGACTTATTGCGCTATCTCTAATAGCACCCGAGATATCACCAGATATATATTGGATCTTTCACTGATCCTGAGTGTCCGGCCCCATGAGACGGTGGTTTTCGCGGCCCCTGGTGGTCCGAGGTTTTTCCGGCTGCACAGATTCATGCGCCAGGGCCTCCTACAGACAATGCACTTTGATTTATTGCGCTATCTGTAATAGCACCCGAGATAACACCAGATATATATTGGATTTTCGCCTGACCCTGAGTGTCCGGCCCCATGAGACTGTGGTTTTCTCGGCCCCTGGTGGTCCGAGGGGCTCCCTCTGCCCAGATTGAAGCGCCAGGGCCTCCTACAGACAGTGCACTTTGATTTATTGCGCTATCTGTAATAGCACCCGAGAAAGCTCCATATATATGCTGGATTTTTACATGACTTTGGGTGGCGGATACCGAAAATCTGTAATTTTCTCGGCCTCTGGTGGTCCGAGGTCGTTCCCTCTGCACAGATTCATGCGCCAGGGACTCCTACGGACAATGCACTTTGATTTATTGCGCTATCTGTAATAGCACCCGAGATATCACCGGATATATATTGGATTTTTCCCTGACCCTGAGTGTCCGGCCCCATGAGACGGTGGTTTACTCGGCCCCTGGTGGTCGGAGGTCGTTCCCGCTGCACAGATGCATGCGCCAGGGCCTCCTGCAGATAATTCACTTTGGTTTATTGCGCTATCTCTAATAGCACCCGAGATATCACCAGATATATATTGGATTTTTCCCTGACCCTGAGTGTCCGGCCCCATGAGACGGTGGTTTTCTCGGCCCCTGGTGGTCCGAGGTAGTTCCCGCTGCCCAAATTCATTCGCCAGTGCCTCCTACAGAGAATGCACTTTCATTTATTGCGCTATCTCTAATAACACCCGAGATAACACCAGATATATATTGGATTTTTCCCTGACCCTGGCAGTCCGGCTCCAGGAGAAGGTGATTTTCTCGGCCCCTGGTGGTCCGAGGTCGTACCCGCTGCACAGAATCATGAGCCCGGGCTTCCCGCAGACAATGCACTTTGATTTTTCGCGCTATCTCTAATAGCACCCGAGATATCACCAGATATATGCTGGATTTTTACATGACCTTGGGTGACGGATTCCGAATATCTGTAATTTTCTCGGCCACTGGTGGTCCGAGGTATATACCGCTGCACAGATTCATGCGCCAGGGCCTCCTGCAGAAAATGCACTTTGATTTATTGCGCTATCTCTAATAACACCCGAGATATCACCAGATACATGCTGGATTTATACATGACCTTGGGTGACGGATTCCGAATATCTGTAATTTTCTCGGCCCCTGGTGGTCCGAGGTCGTTCCTGCTGCACAGATTCATTCGCCAGTGCCTCCTACAGACAATGCACTTTGACTTATTGCGCTATCTGTAATAGCACCCGAGATATCACCAGACATATATTGGATTTTTCCCTGACCCTGAGTGTGCGGCTCCATGAGACGGTGATTTTCTCGGTCCCTGGTGGTCCGAGGTCGTTCCCGCTGCCCAGATTCATGCGCCAGGGCCTCCTACAGACAATGCACTTTAGGTTATTGCGCTATCTGTAATAGCACCCCAGATATCACCAGATATATGCTGGATTTTTACATGACCTTGGGTGACGGATTCCGAATATCTGTAATTTTCTCGGCCCCTGGTGGTCCGAGGTCGTTCCCGCTGCACAGATTCATTCGCCTGGGCCTCCTACAGACAATGCACTTTGATTTATTGCGCTATCTGTAATAGCACCCGAGATATCACCAGATATATATTGGATTTTTCACTGACCCTGAGTGTGCGGCCCCATGAGACGGTGGTTTTCTCGGACCCTGGTGGTCCGAGGTCGTTCCCGCTGCACAGATTCATGCGCCAGGGCCTCCTACAGACAACGTACTTTGATTTATTGCGCTATCTGTAATAGCACCCGAGATATCACCAGAAATATATTGGATTTTTCCCTGACCCTGAGTGTCCGGCCCCATGAGACGGTTGTTGTCTCGGCCCCTGGTGGTCCGAGGTCGTTCCCGCTGCACAGATTCATGCGCCAGGGCCTCCTGCGGATATTTCACTTTGGTTTATTGCGCTATCTCTAATAGCACCCGAGATATCACCAGATATATATTGGATTTTACCCTGACCCTGAGTGTCCGGCCCCATGAGACTGTGGTTTTCTCGGCACCTGGGGGTCCGAGATCGATCTCGCTGCACAGGTTCATGCGCTAGAGCCTCCTGCAGACAATGCACTTTGATATATCCCGCTATATGTAATAGCACCCGAGATATCATGAGATATATATTGGATTTTTCCCTGACCCTGAGTGTCCGGCCCAATGACTCGGTGGTTTTCTCGGCCCCTGGTTGTCCGAGGTCGTTCCCGCTGCACAGATTCATGCGCCAGGGCCTCCTGCAGATAATTCACTTTGGTGTATTGCGCTATCTCTAATAGCACCCGAGATATCACCAGATATATGTTGGATTTTTCCCCGACCCTGAGTGTCCGGCCCCATGAGACGGTGGTTTTCTCGGCCGCTGGTGGTCCGAGGTCGTTCCCGCTGCGCAGATGCATGCGCCAGGGCCTCCTGCAGATAATTCACTTTGGTTTATTGCGCTATCTCTAATAGCACCCGAGATATCACCAGATATATATTGTATTTTCCCATGACCCTGAGTGTCCTGGCCCATAAGACTGTGGTTTTCTCTGCACCTGGCGGTCAGAGATCGTTCCCGCCTCACAGATTCATGCGCCAGTGCCTCCTACAGACAATGCACTTTGGTTTATTGCGCTATCTCCAATAGCACCCGAGATATCGCCAGATATATATTGGATTTGTCCCTGGCCCTGAGTGTCCGGCCCCATGAGACGGTAGTTTTCTCGGCCCCTGGTGGTCCGAGGTCGATCCGGCTGCACAGATTCATGCGCCAGGGCCTCCTGCAGATAATTCACTTTGGTTTATTGCGCTATCTCTAATAGCACCCGAGATATCACCAGATATATATTGGATTTTCCCCTGACCCTGAGTGTCCGGCCCCATGAGATGGTGGTTTTCTCGTCCCCTGGAGGTCCGAGGTCGTTCCCGCTGCACAGATGCATGCACCAGGGCCTCCTGCAAATAATTCACTTTGGTTTATTGCGCTATCTCTAATAGCACCCGTGATTTCACCAGATATATATTTGATTTTTCCCTGACCCTGAGTGTCCGGCCCCATGAGACGGTGGTTTTCTCGGCCCCTGGTGGTCCGAGGTCGTTCCCGGTGCACAGATGCATGCGGCAGGGCCTCCTGCAGATAACTAACTTTGGTTTATTGCGCCATCTCTAATAGCACCCGAGATATCACCAGATATATATTGGATTTTTCCCTGACCCTGAGTGTCCTGCCCCATGAGACGGTGGTCTTCTCGGCCCCCGGTGGCCCGAGGTCGTTCCCGCTGCACAGATTCATTCGCCAGGGCCTCCTGCAGATAATTCACTTTGGTTTATTGCGCTATCTCTAATAGCACCCGAGATATCACCAGATATATATTGGATTTTCCCCTGACCCTGAGTGTCCGGCCCCATGAGACTGTGGTTATCTCGGCCCCTGGTGGTCCGACGTCGTTCCTGCTGGCCAGATTCATGCGCCTGGGCCTCCTACAGACAATGCACTTTGATTTATTGCGCTATCTGTAATAGCACCCCAGATATCACCAGATATATGCTGGATTTTTACATGACCTTGGGTGACGGATTCCGAATATCTGTAATTTTCTCGGCCCCTGGTGGTCCGAGGTCGTTCCCGCTGCACAGATTCATTCGCCTGGGCCTCCTACAGACAATGCACTTTGATTTATTGCGCTATCTGTAATAGCACCCGAGATATCACCAGATATATATTGGATTTTTCACTGACCCTGAGTGTGCGGCCCCATGAGACGGTGGTTTTCTCGGACCCTGGTGGTCCGAGGTCGTTCCCGCTGCACAGATTCATGCGCCAGGGCCTCCTACAGACAACGTACTTTGATTTATTGCGCTATCTGTAATAGCACCCGAGATATCACCAGAAATATATTGGATTTTTCCCTGACCCTGAGTGTCCGGCCCCATGAGACGGTTGTTGTCTCGGCCCCTGGTGGTCCGAGGTCGTTCCCGCTGCACAGATTCATGCGCCAGGGCCTCCTGCAGATATTTCACTTTGGTTTATTGCGCTATCTCTAATAGCACCCGAGATATCACCAGATATATATTGGATTTTACCCTGACCCTGAGTGTCCGGCCCCATGAGACTGTGGTTTTCTCGGCACCTGGGGGTCCGAGATCGATCTCGCTGCACAGGTTCATGCGCTAGAGCCTCCTGCAGACAATGCACTTTGATATATCCCGCTATATGTAATAGCACCCGAGATATCATGAGATATATATTGGATTTTTCCCTGACCCTGAGTGTCCGGCCCAATGACTCGGTGGTTTTCTCGGCCCCTGGTTGTCCGAGGTCGTTCCCGCTGCACAGATTCATGCGCCAGGGCCTCCTGCAGATAATTCACTTTGGTGTATTGCGCTATCTCTAATAGCACCCGAGATATCACCAGATATATGTTGGATTTTTCCCCGACCCTGAGTGTCCGGCCCCATGAGACGGTGGTTTTCTCGGCCGCTGGTGGTCCGAGGTCGTTCCCGCTGCGCAGATGCATGCGCCAGGGCCTCCTGCAGATAATTCACTTTGGTTTATTGCGCTATCTCTAATAGCACCCGAGATATCACCAGATATATATTGTATTTTCCCATGACCCTGAGTGTCCTGGCCCATAAGACTGTGGTTTTCTCTGCACCTGGCGGTCAGAGATCGTTCCCGCCTCACAGATTCATGCGCCAGTGCCTCCTACAGACAATGCACTTTGGTTTATTGCGCTATCTCCAATAGCACCCGAGATATCGCCAGATATATATTGGATTTGTCCCTGGCCCTGAGTGTCCGGCCCCATGAGACGGTAGTTTTCTCGGCCCCTGGTGGTCCGAGGTCGATCCGGCTGCACAGATTCATGCGCCAGGGCCTCCTGCAGATAATTCACTTTGGTTTATTGCGCTATCTCTAATAGCACCCGAGATATCACCAGATATATATTGGATTTTCCCCTGACCCTGAGTGTCCGGCCCCATGAGATGGTGGTTTTCTCGTCCCCTGGAGGTCCGAGGTCGTTCCCGCTGCACAGATGCATGCACCAGGGCCTCCTGCAAATAATTCACTTTGGTTTATTGCGCTATCTCTAATAGCACCCGTGATTTCACCAGATATATATTTGATTTTTCCCTGACGCTGAGTGTCCGGCCCCATGAGACGGTGGTTTTCTCGGCCCCTGGTGGTCCGAGGTCGTTCCCGGTGCACAGATGCATGCGGCAGGGCCTCCTGCAGATAACTAACTTTGGTTTATTGCGCCATCTCTAATAGCACCCGAGATATCACCAGATATATATTGGATTTTTCCCTGACCCTGAGTGTCCTGCCCCATGAGACGGTGGTCTTCTCGGCCCCCGGTGGCCCGAGGTCGTTCCCGCTGCACAGATTCATTCGCCAGGGCCTCCTGCAGATAATTCACTTTGGTTTATTGCGCTATCTCTAATAGCACCCGAGATATCACCAGATATATATTGGATTTTCCCCTGACCCTGAGTGTCCGGCCCCATGAGACTGTGGTTATCTCGGCCCCTGGTGGTCCGACGTCGTTCCTGCTGGCCAGATTCATGCGCCTGGGCCTCCTACAGACAATGCACTTTGATTTATTGCGCTATCTCAAATAGCACCCGAGATATCACCAGATATATATTGGATTTTTCCCTGACCCTGAGTTTCCGGATCCATGAGACGGTGGTTTTCTCGGCCCCTGGTGGTCCGAGGTCGTTCCCGCTGCACAGATTCATTCGCCTGGGCCTCCTACAGACAATGCACTTTGATTTATTGCGCTATCTGTAATAGCACCCGAGATATCACCAGATATATATTGGATTTTTCCCTGACCCTGAGTGTGCGGCTCCATGAGACGGTGATTTTCTCGGTCCCTGGTGGTCCGAGGTCGTTCCCGCTGCCCAGATTCATGCGCCAGGGCCTCCTACAGACAATGCACTTTAGGTTATTGCGCTATCTGTAATAGCACCCCAGATATCACCAGATATATGCTGGATTTTTACATGACCTTGGGTGACGGATTCCGAATATCTGTAATTTTCTCGGCCCCTGGTGGTCCGAGGTCGTTCCCGCTGCACAGATTCATTCGCCTGGGCCTCCTACAGACAATGCACTTTGGTTTATTGCGCTATCTGTAATAGCACCCGAGATATCACCAGATATATATTGGATTTTTCCCCGACCCTGAGTGTCCGGCCCCATGAGACGGTGGCTTTCTTGGCCCCTGGTGGTCCGAGGTCGTTCCCGCTGCACAGATGCATGCGCCAGGGCCTCCTACAGACAATGCACTTTGGTTTATTGCGCTATCTGTAATAGCACCCGAGATATCACCAGATATATATTGGATTTTCCCCTGACCCTGAGTGTCCGGACCCATGAGACGGTGGTTTTCTCGGGCCCTGGTGGTCTGAGGTCGTTCCCGCTGCACAGATTCATTCGCCTGGGCCTCCTACAGACAATGCACTTTGGTTTATTGCGCTATCTGTAATAGCACCCGAGATATCACCAGATATATATTGGATTTTTCCCCGACCCTGAGTGTCCGGCCCCATGAGACGGTGGTTTTCTCGGCCCCTGGTGGTTCGAGGTCGTTCCCGCTGCACAGATTCATGCGCCAGGGCCTCCTGCAGATAATTCACTTTGGTTTATTGCGCCATCTCTACTAGCACCCGAGATATCACCCGATATATACTGGATATTTCCCTGACCCTGAGTGTCCGGCCCCATGTGTCGGTGGTTTTCTCGGCCCCTGGTGGTCCCAGGTCGTTCCCGCTGCACAGATTCATGCGCCAGGGCCTCCTACAGACAATGCACTTTGATTTATTGTTCTATGTGTAATATAAGCCGAGATATCACCAGAAATATATTGGATTTTTCCCTGACCCTGAGTGTCCGGCCCCATGAGACGCTTGTTGTCTCGGCCCCTGGTGGTCCGAGGTCGATCCCGCTGCACAGATTCATGCGCCAGGGCCTCCTACAGACAATGCACTTTGATTTATTGCGCTATCTGTAATAGCACCCGAGATATCACAAGATATATATTGGATTTTTCACTGACCCTGAGTGTCCGGCCCCATGAGACGGTGGTTGTCTCGGCCCCTGGTGGCTCGAAGTCGTTCCCGCTGCACAGATTCGTGCGCCAGGGCCTCCTACAGACAATGCACTTTGGTTTATTGCGCTATCTCTAATAGCACCCGAGATATCACCAGATATATGTTGGATTTTCCCCTGACCCTGAGTGTCCGGCCCCATGAGACTGTGGTTTTCTCGGCCCCTGGTGGTCCGAGGTCGTTCCCGCTGCACAGATTCATGCGCCAGGGCCTCCTACAGACAATGCACATTTATTTATTGCGCTATCTGTAATAGCACCCGAGATACCACCAGATATATATTGGATCTTTCACTGACCCTGAGTGTCCGGCCCCATGAGACGGTGGTTTTCGCGGCCCCTGGTGGTCCGAGGTCGTTCCCGCTGCACAGATTCATGCGCCAGGGCCTCCTACAGAGAATTCACTTTGATTTATTGCGCTATCTGTAATAGCACCCGAGATATCACCAGATATATGTTGGATTTTCCCCTGACCCTGAGTGTCCGGCCCCATGAGACTGTGGTTTTCTCGGCCCCTGGTGGTCCGAGGTCGTTCCCGTTGCACAGATTCATGCGCCAGGGCCTCCTGCAGATAATTCACTTTGGTTTATTGCGCTATCCCTAATAGCACCGGAGATATCACCAGATATATATTGGATTTTCCCCTGACCCTGAGAGTCCGGCCCCATGAGACTGTGGTTTTCTCGGCCCCTGGTGGTCCTAGGTCGTTCCCGCTACACAGATTCATGCGCCAGGGCCTCCTACAGACAATGCACACTGATTTATTGCGCTATCTGTAATAGCACCCGAGATATCACCAGATATATATTGGATTTTTCCCTGACCCTGAGTGCCCGGCCCCATGTGTCGGTGGTTTGCTCGGCCCCTGGGGGACCGAGATCGATCTCGCTGCACAGGTTCATGCGCTAGAGCCTCCTGCAGACAATGCGCTTTGATATATCCCGCTATATGTAATAGCACCCGAGATATCACCAGATATATATTGGATTTTTCCCTGAGCCTGAGTGTCCGGCCCCATGAGACGGTGGTTTTCTCGGCCCCTGGTGGTCCGACGTCGTTCCCGCTGCACAGAATCATGCGCCAGGGCCTCCTACAGACAATGCACTTTGATTTATTGCGCTATCTGTAATAGCACCCGAGATATCACCAGATATATATTGGATTTTCCCCTGACCCTGAGTGTCCGGCCCCATGAGACGGTAGTTTTCTCGGCCCCTGGTGGTCCGAGGTCGTTCCCGCTGCCCTAATTCATGAGCCAGGGCCTCCTACAGACAATGCCCTTTGATTTATTGCGCTATCTGTAATAGCACCCGAGATATCACCAGATATATACTGGATTTTTCCCTGGCCCTGAGTGTCCGGCCCCATGAGACGGTGGTTTTCTCGGCCCCTGGTGGCTCGAGGTCGTTCCCGCTGCACAGATTCATGCGCCAGGGCCTCCTGCAGATAATTCACTTTGGTTTATTGCGCCATCTCTACTAGCACCCGAGATATCACCCGATATATATTGGATATTTCCCTGACCCTGAGTGTCCGGCCCCATGTGTCGGTGGTTTTCTCGGCCCCTGGTGGTCCCAGTTCGTTCCCGCTGCACAGATTCATGCGCCAGGGCCTCCGACAGACAATGCACTTTGATTTATTGTTCTATGTGTAATATAAGCCGAGATATCACCAGAAATATATTGGATTTTTCCCTGACCCTGAGTGTCCGGCCCCATGAGACGCTTGTTGTCTCGGCCCCTGGTGGTCCGAGGTCGATCCCGCTGCACAGATTCATGCGCCAGGGCCTCCTACAGACAATGCACATTTATTTATTGCGCTATCTGTAATAGCACCCGAGATACCACCAGATATATATTGGATCTTTCACTGACCCTGAGTGTCCGGCCCCATGAGACGGTGGTTTTCTCGGCTCCTGCTGTCCGAGGTCGTTCCCGCTGCACAGATTCATGCGCCAGGGCCCCCTGCAGATAATTCACTTTGATTTATTGCGCTATTTCTAACAGCACCCGAGATATCACCAGATATATATTGGATTTTTCCCTGACCCTGAGAGTCCGGCCCCATGAGACGGTGGTTTTCTCGGCCTCTGGTGGTCCGAGGTCGTTCCCGCTGCTCAGATTCATGCGCCAGGGCCTCCTACAGACAATGCACATTTATTTATTGCGCTATCTGTAATAGCACCCGAGATACCACCAGATATATATTGGATCTTTCACTGACCCTGAGTGTCCGGCCCCATGAGACGGTGGTTTTCTCGGCTCCTGCTGTCCGAGGTCGTTCCCGCTGCACAGATTCATGCGCCAGGGCCCCCTGCAGATAATTCACTTTGATTTATTGCGCTATTTCTAACAGCACCCGAGATATCACCAGATATATATTGGATTTTTCCCTGACCCTGAGAGTCCGGCCCCATGAGACGGTGGTTTTCTCGGCCTCTGGTGGTCCGAGGTCGTTCCCGCTGCACAGATTCATGCGCCAGGGCCTGCTGCAGACAATGCACTTTGGTTTATTGCGTTATCTCCAATCGCACCCGAGATATCACCAGATATATATTGGATTTTTCCCTGGCCCTGACAGTCCGGCCCCATGAGACGGTGATTTTCTCGGCCCCTGGTGGTCTGAGGTCGATCCCGGTGCACAGATTCATGCGACAGGGACTCCTACAGACAATGCACTTTGATTTATTGCGCTATCTGTAAGAGCGCCCGAGATATCACCAGATATATATTGGATTTTAACCTGACCCTGACAGTCCGGCCCCATGCGTCGATGGTTTTCTCGGCCCCTGGGGGTCCGAGATCGATCTCGCTGCACAGGTTCATGCGCTAGAGCCTCCTGCAGACAATGCACTTTGATATATCCCGCTATATGTAATAGCACCCGAGATATCATGAGATATATATTGGATTTTTCCCTGACCCTGAGTGTCCGGCCCAATGAGGCGGTGGTTTTCTCGGCCCCTGGTTGTCCGAGGTCGTTCCCGCTGCACAGATTCATGCGCCAGGGCCTCCTGCCGATAATTCACTTTGGTTTATTGCGCTATCTCTAATAGCACCCGAGATATCACCAGATATATGTTAGATTTTTCCCTGACCCTGAGTGTCCGGCCCCATGAGACGGTGGTTTTCTCGGACCCTGGTGATCCGAGGTCGTTCCCGCTGCACAGATTCATTCGCAAGGGCCTCCTGCAGACAATGCACTTTGATTTATTGCGCTATCTCTAATAGCACCCGAGATATCACCAGATATATATTGTATTTTCCCATGACCCTGAGTGTCCTGGCCCATAAGACTGTGGTTTTCTCTGCAGCTGGCGGTCGGAGATCGTTCCCGCCTCACAGATTCATGCGCCAGTGCCTCCTACAGACAATGCACTTTGGTTTATTGCGCTATCTCCAATAGCACCCGAGATATCGCCAGATATATATTGGATTTGTCCCTGGCCCTGAGTGTCCGGCCCCATGAGACGGTAGTTTTCTCGGCCCCTGGTGGTCCGAGGTCGATCCGGCTGCACAGATTCATGCGCCAGGGCCTCCTACAGACAATGCACTTTGATTTATTGCGCTATCTGTAATAGCACCCGAGATATCACCAGATATATATTGGATTTTTCCCCGACCCTGGGTGTCCGGCCCCATGAGACGGTGGTTTTCTCGGACCCTGGTGATCCGAGGTCGTTCCCGCTGCACAGATTCATTCGCAAGGGCCTCCTGCAGACAATGCACTTTGATTTATTGCGCTATCTGTAATAGCACCCGAGATATCACCAGATATATATTTGATTTTTCCCTGACCCTGAGTGTCCGGCCCCATGAGATGGTGGTTTTCTCGTCCCCTGGTGGTCCGAGGTCGTTCCCGCTGCACAGATGCATGCACCAGGGCCTCCTGCAAATAATTCACTTTGGTTTATTGCGCTATCTCTAATAGCACCCGTGATTTCACCAGATATATATTTGATTTTTCCCTGACCCTGAGTGTCCGGCCCCATGAGACGGTGGTTTTCTCGGCCCCTGGTGGTCCGAGGTCGTTCCCGGTGCACAGATGCATGCGGCAGGGCCTCCTGCAGATAACTAACCTTGGTTTATTGCGCCATCTCTAATAGCACCCGAGATATCACCAGATATATATTGGATTTTTCCCTGACCCTGAGTGTCCTGCCCCATGAGACGGTGGTCTTCTCGGCCCCCGGTGGCCCGAGGTCGTTCCCGCTGCACAGATCCATTCGCCAGGGCCTCCTGCAGATAATTCACTTTGGTTTATTGCGCTATCTCTAATAGCACCCGAGATATCACCAGATATATATTGGATTTTTCCCTGACCCTGAGTGTCCGGATCCATGAGACGGTGGTTTTCTCGGCCCCTGGTGGTCCGAGGTCGTTCCCGCTGCACAGATTCATTCGCCTGGGCCTCCTACAGACAATGCACTTTGATTTATTGCGCTATCTGTAATAGCACCCGAGATATCACCAGATATATATTGGATTTTTCCCTGACCCTGAGTGTGCGGCTCCATGAGACGGTGATTTTCTCGGTCCCTGGTGGTCCGAGGTCGTTCCCGCTGCCCAGATTCATGCGCCAGGGCCTCCTACAGACAATGCACTTTAGGTTATTGCGCTATCTGTAATAGCACCCGAGATATCACCAGATATATATTGGATTTTTCCCTGACCCTGAGTGTCCGGCTCCATGAGACGGTGATTTTCTCGTCCCCTGGTGGTCCGACGTCGTTCCCGCTGCCCAGATTCATGCGCCAGGGCCTCCTGCAGATAATTCACTTTGGTTTATTGCGCTATCTGTAATAGCACCCGAGATATCACCAGATATATATTGGATTTTTCCCTGACCCTGAGTGTCCGGCCCCATGAGACGGTGGTTTTCTCGGCCCCTGGTGGTCCGAGGTCGTTCCCGCTGCACAGATTCATGCGCCAGGGCCTCCTGCAGATAATTCACTTTGGTTTATTGCGCTATCTCTAATAGCACCCGAGATATCACCAGGTATATATTGGATTCTTCCCTGACCCTGAGTGTCCGGCCCCATGAGACGGTGGTTTTCTCGGCCCCTGGTGGTCCGATGTTGTTTCCGCTGCACAGATTCATGCGCCGGGGCCTAATACAGACAATGCACTTTGATTTCTTGGGCTATCTGTAATAGCACCCGAGATATCACCAGATATATATTGGATTTTTCCCTGAGCCTGAGTGTCCGGCCCCATGAGACGGTGGTTTTCTCGGCCCCTGGTGGTCCGACGTCGTTCCCGCTGCACAGAATCATGCGCCAGGGCCTCCTACAGACAATGCACTTTGATTTATTGCGCTATCTGTAATAGCACCCGAGATATCACCAGATATATATTGGATTTTCCCCTGACCCTGAGTGTCCAGCCCCATGAGACGGTAGTTTTCTCGGCCCCTGGTGGTCCGAGGTCGTTCCCACTGCCCTAATTCATGAGCCAGGGCCTCCTACAGACAATGCCCTTTGATTTATTGCGCTATCTGTAATAGCACCCGAGATATCACCAGATATATATTGGATTTTCCCCTGACCCCGAGTTTCCGGCCCCATGAGACGGTGGTTGTCTCGGCCCCTGGAGGTCCGAGGTCGTTCCCGCTGCACAGATACATGCGCTAGGGCCTCCTGCAGACAATGCACTTTGATTTATTGCGCTAGCTCTAATAGCACCCGAGATATCACCAGATATATATTGCACCTTTCCCTGACCCTGACAGTCCGGCCTCATGAGAAAGTGATTTTCTCGGCCCCTGGTGGTCCGAATTCGATCCCGCTGCACAGATTCATGCGCCTGGGCCTCCTACAGACAATGCACTTTGCTTTATTGCACTATCAGTAATAGCACCCGAGATATCACCAGATATATATTGGATTTTCCCCTGACACTGAGTGTCCGGCCCCATGAGACGGTGGTTTTCTCAGCCCCTGGTGGTCCGAGGTCGTTCCCGCGGCACAGATTCATGCGCCAGGGCCTCCTGCAGACAATGCACTTTGATTTATTTCGCTATCTCTAATAGCACCCGAGATATCACCAGATATATATTGGATTTATCCCTGACCCTGACAGACCGGCCCCATGAGACGGAGCTTTTCTCGGCCCCTGGTGGTCCGAGGTCGATGCCGCTGCACAGATTCATGCGCCAGGGCCTCCTACAGACAATGCACTTTGATTTATTGCGCTATCTGCAATAGCACCCGAGATATCACCAGATATATATTGGAATTTTCCCTGACCCTGAGTGTCCGACCCCATGAGACGGTGGTTTTCTCGGCCCCTGGTGGTCCGAGGTCGATTCCGCTGCACAGATTCATGCGCCAAGGCATCCTGCAGACAATTCACTTTGGTTTATTGCGCTATCTGTAACAGCACCCGAGATATCATCAGATAGATGCTGGATTTTTACGTGACCTTGTGTGACGGATTCCGAATATCTGTAATTTTCTCGGCCCCTGGTGGTCCGAGGTAGTTCCTGCTGCACAGATTCATACGCCAGTGCCTCGTACAGACAATGGACTTTGATTTATTGCTCTACCTCTAATAGCACCCGAGATATCACCATATATATATTGGATTCTTCCCTGACCCTGACAGTCCGGCCCCATGTGTCGGTGGTTTTCTCGGCCACTGGTGGTCCTAGGTCGTTCCCGCTGCACAGATTCATGAGCCAGGGCCCCTTGCAGATAGTTCACTTTGGTTTAGTGCGCGATCTGTAATAGCACCCGCGATATCAACAGATATATATTGGATTTTTCCCTGACACTGAGTGTCGAACACCATGAGACGGTAGTTTTCTCGGCCCCTGGTGGTCCCAGGTCGTTCCCGCTGCACAGATTCATGCGCTAGGGCCTCCTGCAGACAATGCACTTTGATTTATTGCGCTATCTCTAATAGCACCCGAGATATCACCAGATATATATTGCACCTTTCCCTGACGCTGACAGTCCGGCCTCATGAGAAAGTGATTTTCTCGGCCCCTGGTGGTCCGAATTCGATCCCGCTGCACAGATTCATGCGCCAGGGCCTCCTACAGACAATGCACTTTGCTTTATTGCGCTATCAGTAATAGCACCCGAGGTATCACCAGATATATATTGGATTTTCCCCTGACACTGAGTGTCCGGCCCCATGAGACGGTGGTTTTCTCGGCCCCTGGTGGTCCGAGGTCGTTCCCGCGGCACAGATTTATGCGCCAGGGCCTCCTGCAGACAATGCACTTTGATTTATTTCGCTATCTCTAATAGCACCCGAGATATCACCAGATATATATTGGATTTATCCCTGACCCTGACAGTCCGGCCCCATGAGACGGAGCTTTTCTCGGCCCCTGGTGGTCCGAGGTCGATGCCGCTGCACAGATTCATGCGCCAGGGCCTCCTGCAGACAATGAACTTTGATTTATTTCGCTATCCCTAATAGCACCCGAGATATCACCAGACGTATATGGGATTTTTCCCCGACCCTGAGTGTCCGACCCCATGAGACGGTGGTTTTCTCGGCCCCTGGTGGTCCTAGGTCGATCCCGCTGCACAGATTCACGCTCCAGGGCCTCCTACAGACAATGCACTTTGATTTATTGTGCTATCTGTAATAGCACCCGAGATATCACCAGATATATATTGGATTTTCCCCTGACCCTGAGTGATCGGCCCCATGAGACGGTAGTTTTCTCGGCCCCTGGTGGTCCGAGGTCGATCCCGCTGCACAGATTCATGCACCAGGGCCTCCTGCAGACAATGCACTTTGATTTATTGGGCTATCTCTAATAGCACCCGAGATATCACCAGATGTATGCTGGATTTTTACATGACCTTGGGCGACGGATTCCGAATATCTGTAATTTTCTCGGCGCCTGGTGGTCCGAGGTCGTTCCTGCTGCACAAATTCATTCGCCAGGACCTCCTGCAGATAATTCACTTTGATTTATTCCGCTATCTCTAATAGCACCCGAGATATCACCAGATATATATTGGATTTTTCCATGACCCTGAGTGTCCGGCCCCATGAGACGGTGGTTTTCTCGGCCCCTGCTGGTCCGAGGTCGTTCCCGCTGCACAGATTCATGCGCCAGGGCCTCCTACAGACAATGCACTTTGATTTACTGCGCTATCTGTAATAGCACCCGAAATATCACCAGATATATATTGGATTGTTCCCTGACCCTGAGTGTCCGACCCCATGAGACGGTCGTTTTCTCGGCCCCTGGTGGTCCGAGGTCGCTCCCGCTGCACAGATTCATTCGCCAGTGCCTCCTACAGACAATGCACTCTGATTTATTGCCCTATCTCTAATAGCACCCGAGATATCACCAGATATATATTGGATTTTTCCCTGACCCTAACAGTCCGGCCCCATGAGACGGTGATTTTCTCGGCCCCTGGTTGTCCGAGGTCAATCCCGCTGCACAGATTCATGCGCCAGGGCCTCCTGCAGACAATGCACTTTGATTTATTGCGCTATCTCTAATAGCACCCAAGATATCACCATATATATATTGGATTTTTCCCTGACCCTGAGTGTCCGGCCCCATGAGACGGTGATTTTCTCGGCCCCTGGTGGTCCGAGGTCGATCCCGCTGCACAGATTCATGCGCCAGGGCCTCCTGCAGACAATGAACTTTGATTTATTTCGCTATCCCTAATAGCACCCGAGATATCACCAGATGTATATGGGATTTTTCCCCGACCCTGAGTTTCCGCCCCCATGAGACTGTGGTTTTCTCGTCCCCTGGTGGACCTAGGTCGATCCCGCTGTACAGATTCACGCTCCAGGGCCTCCTACAGACAATGCACTTTGATTTATTGCGCTATCAGTAATAGCACCCGAGATATCACCAGATATATATTGGATTTTCCCCTGACCCTGAGTCTCTCACCCCATGAGACGGTGGTTTTCTCGGCCCCTGCTGGTCCGAGGTCGTTCCTGCTGCAAAGATTCATGCGCCAGGGCCCCCTGCAGATAATTCACTTTGATTTATTGCGCTATCTCTAATAGCACCCGAGATATCACCAGATATATATTGGATTTTTCCTTGACCCTGACAGTCCGGCCCCATGTGTCGATGGTTTTCTCGGTCCCTCGTGGTCCGAGGTAGATCCCGCTGCACAGATTCATGCGCCTGGGCCCCATGCAGATAATTCACTTTGATTTATTCCGCTATCTCTAATAATACCCGAGGTATCACCAGATATATATTGTATTTTTCCCTGACCCTGAGTCTCTCACCCCATGAGACGGTGGTTTTCTCCGCCCCTGCTGGTCCGAGGTCGTTCCCGCTGCACAGATTCATGCGCCAGGGAGTCCTACAGACAATGCACTTTGATTTATTGCGCTATCTGTAATAGCACCCGAGATATCACCATATATATATTGGATTCTCCCCTGACATTGAGTGCCAGGCCCCATGAGACGGTGATTTTCTCGGCCCCTGGTGGTCCGAGGTCGATCACGCTGCACAGATTCATGCGCCAGGGCCTCCTACAGACAGTGCACATTGATTTATTGCGCTATCTGTAATAGCACCCGAGATATCAGCAGATATCTATTGGATTTTTCC